>NW_025778539.1:0-76501 GCF_021130785.1 Homalodisca vitripennis
GGATGTAATACGAACATTGTGTGTCTAATACAAATGGAGTCATAAATGTTTTATTTATATGAAAATTGAAAATTTATGATCCCCTCCTTGTTGCATAACTTACTGTTCCTTTGAGAATCGGCCGGATAAAAATCAAGTTATTCTAATTTAGATGTATTTTTCTTCTAATTTCAAATTAAAGAACCATTTTGTATAAAAATTAATTTTTCCAAAATTTTTAAATAATCGAAGTTACGAAGAACTCAGATTTGCATTGACACTATCGGGAGTAACTTTGATTATTGCTGTAATAAAAATGTTTATTACAATGTAAATAAAGTCTTTACCTACCAGGAGGCTTTACTAAAGTTCCCAGTTCTTTTTGCAAACAAAATGTTTGCGACTCTTAAGTTCTATTGGACATAAATTTGTGTATTCATATCATATATTAACCCTGAACGAATTCTTTTATCATAATCACTCTGTTAATAGGAATAAGAAATGATTTGAACTCGTACAATACCCTCACATAATTTATCGTGTATAACACAAGTAACCAAGACTATGGCCCAAATATGTTGCACCTAGGAATGTAACAGATTGGGTTTGTTAAAGGCTATGAAGGATACCGCAAAAGTTTGAATTAAAGAGAGTGAATCCCAGGCCATACCAAGGCTCTTAAACCTTTTTCGACTTGGTTTAGCGAGGAGTTAAATTACTTTTTGGATGGCAGTCCTTGTCCACCTGAACCCCAATCACCTCTAATATCTCTTCCCAAAAAATTTACACTTTATTGATCCTCCTGATGTAACCCGTGGTGTTCCTATTGGGATTGAGGGGTTAAATTGCAAAAACCACTATTAATGAATAATACGCTTGGTCGTTGTTAGAACACAATTCCACCACCTTGAAAAATGAAAAAATACAGACCATTGTTGCCATAGTAACTATTCAACAATTTGTCAAGGGCGAATGTTTTTTAAAGGCTTCATTTTCGTCAATATTTATTATAGTTACCGCAGTCCTTTCGTTTTGTTGGTGTAATCTAGTCGGACATTCTCAAGGGGTTATCATGCAGCCAAGCTATTTCAATAGAAACGTTATACAATATATGAGTCATATGAAATGAATATAAATGCACTTTAATCTCGCTGAAAAGCCAACAACGCGCTAGTACATATTTTAATGTTTTAAAATAAATGTTATTATTAAAAGGTCTTAAGGATTTATAACGGATATTATTTATTAAATATAACCACTCCCTCCCTCTTAACTTATTACTAATTAGCATTAATATGTTAATGAAATTTATTGTTAAAATTAACAATGAATTAAGCTGTTTTCATATAACCGACTGATAATTATGATGAGAATAAGCGTATCAACCACAAAGTTTGTTTATAAACATACAATACGTTTTGCATCCAGCATCAAAAACGAGGCAGCGAGTTCCACATATACGAGTAGATTAGATCACTGCTTGCTTTATATTTCTATTTCGTTTTATACTCGCCGAACACCGAAAACTATCAATTAGATGTATGTGAAAATCAGAACATCCTATCAATCACTGTAAAAGCTGTACTGTTCCATCAACAAAACCCTTATATTTTTCATACTTTACAAATCCCAATTCAGAGGTTTTTTTTTTTTTTCGGCTTTTAAAGTTGCATGTAGAGTAATAGAAGAAAAATACTTTAGTGATTACAAACAATTTAAATATCTTCTCTTTTAATTCAACAAGTAATAGGTTGACGTAGATTAATATTAACTTCTGGGTTCTTATAAAGATAGTATAGGCCCCTTAGAGCACATTGAAAAACGTGTTTTTCGTTCTCACCGCCTACAGTTAAAAGAAATATCTCAAAAAATAACAAAGCTTTAATACTGAAGAAATTATAATTTTACAAACAAAATTTAAACAAATGAAAATTACCAGTAAATTTTTTAAATAATTTCAGATTCACTTAAGCTCCCTCAGCTAGGATCTGAGGCCGTTAAAGACTATTAGATTTTCCTTAACAATGAGTTAAATTGTAGTAATATACTTCAATTTTCAATTTATTATATATAAAAGTATTAACTGTTATATATAAATTAAATCCTCTCTGGCCATCTACTGTTGTCCAAAAAACATAATCGAAAAATAATTTACTAAATTATTGGAAATCAATTCCCCAAATCTATTTGCAATAGAACTCTGTTATTTAGTATGGAAATCCCTTTAAAAGATCCCTCAAAGGTCCTTTAAAAACTTTTACACTATTATCACTTTTTTGGTTGCACTGTGAATGCACAGGCGTTCTACGGGTATTGCGATAGTCAAAGCAACTCGTCTTTCAGTTAGTTTTTACTGTGATATGCCTATCACGTAGTTTTTTCTCCTTGGAATTTTTTTTAGCATATTTTTGTCCATTTATGATCTCCGAATAGAGGCAAAGAAATGATATTATTTGAAAACATAGTAGCAGGTCCAATAAATTAAATATTTAATACTGTAAAAATACATTGAAAAATCAAGTAAAAATTTAATAATAGATCTGACATATAATAATTTAACATTAAGTGTTTATGTCCTTTGTTAAATAATAAAAATATTATAGTTTTATAAATAATCAGTACAGCTTATATGCGTATTAAAAACCGTAAAATAAACTCACATTTAAGTATATACTGACTGGAATCATTAAAATATTTGTAATATTCAGTAAAACACTACAGTAAGAAGGGTATTTGTACAAAACAGTGCATGCTCACGCTTCTTCGTTGATTAGAAATTATGTGGATGGTCAAAAGTGTTTTCAGCATATGTTGCCCCTTTTGTAGGATGGCTTCTCGAGTAATGGACCAGTTTCATAATAAATTCATTCTCTTTGTATTCTAGTATATTACTGAACCTATGTGAAATGTACTAAATAATTGTTTACAAAAAAAATTATAAAGCTATTTTAATACCCCATATTTAAATTTTTCAAAGGAAATGACCAGGCTAATTGCTAATTAAAATAAATTTATTAAACTTTACAGACCACCAGAGTACCTCATTCTATACTTATATAAGCCTATCAATCATCACGCAAGGGGATTAGACAAATTAAAATATTTAAAATTTCTTTGTCCCTAAATATTTTGAGAATAAAAATAACATATCGACTTGACATTTCACCATTAAAGCTTCATTATATATCGAAACTTTGTGTTTGAGTGGGAAAATTCAAAGTATGGGATTCGGTTGGAGCATTAACAGTTTATTTTTTAACTGGCCTTATGAAATAACCACGATGCGCAACGAGAAAATTCCCCAAATAAAATGTTAAACAAACTTGGTAGAAATATGACATTTTTCTTCACGGACGCGCTATATAATATTGGAAATAGAGCCTAGATAACCTCAAAGTTTTCATGCAACATCAGATAAGACTTCACGACTCGTGGTGTGGCCGACTATTTCGTATCTTATATAAGATAATTTCATTTTTTTAGTTCTGGTATGCAATGTATTTATAGAAATAAACAAAATATAAATATATAATAATCAAAATTTAAATAAGTAATACATCAATATCAAAATTACATCTCTATTACATTTAACTAAATAATCTTTAAACAGTCTTTAATAGACTAAACATTTAATATTTATAAAATATGAAGTTATATCTGTATACATGGTGCAATAAATACGGATGTATGCAAAATCACCCATGTTAATGTAGTTTCTTACCTCCGCTTATCCAAGTGAAAATTCCACCTCTTCACGACTTCCCATGCTGCAGTGGAATCCATGATAAGAACCTGTAACTTGCCACATCAGCTGCTGATGTTGATGTCATAAAGGTAGGAAACATGGCTAAGAGGAAGAAACCATACACGTTCATCGCACACGAGGGAGTTTGTTGTGGTACTACTTTGGCAACAACATTCACAGGTGTAATCTGGGCCAAGGGAACACATTGCCTATTTAAAAAATTATTTTTTAGGCATTAAACCTAAGCCATATTAACACCTACAACCAAAGAGGGACGTATTCTAATAATAAAGACGTAGTATATATCCTTGTATCACATAGCCTATTTCAAAGTCCGAGTTACTGACGTTTCTTCAATTCTGTGTGTCCTATATGAGCTTTTGTAATCAGATTTAATCATGTTGCGGCGATAAAAATAGATGTCATAAAACGTATCGCAGAATTTAAAACCTTAAATTTATGGAGGACTAATAACCTAACATTGAAATTTTACGTAAAATAGATAATCTGGAGTTGGGACATATGAGAGGTCGGGGCTTACTTACAGGGACAACCAGTAACAAGAAACTCTTTATCTAAAGTACACACTTTTTTATATTGAAAAATACTTATTTTACACTTAACAATTAACTACATTTTAATTATTCTCATTCTCATAGTTTGTGTAAAATAAAATGTGACTTAAATATTTCATTTCATTTTTACCATCGATGTATTAAAAACACACTATATAATTTTGTAACTTTTAAATTACGTTCATTTTAAGTAACATAAATAAAGCTTATGTTATAATAGAAATTGTAGGTATATAGAAAATTTATTGGACAAAAACAGTGCTTAATAGACAGTTTATTTTTTTAACGTGGAGTTTGGTTTAAGTACGTAAATTTGATAAAACTGACTGTACAAATCTTAATATAGTTTAAGACATTACATACAAGTCATAATCTATATGCTAACTAAAACAAACACTTTAGGCTATATTACCATCCCTTTCCAAGAAAAGCATTCTGTGAAACCTTTGCACTTAAAGTTACAATGCTTGAACTATATTGCGCGTTGTGCACTTCAAGTTTTTCTGAAAGGTACATTGATACCTTTGATCAAATAGATCCTTTTTTTGTTACCTTTCATTCTTTTAAATCTAAATGAAGAGAATACTTGTTTACTATAAAGTGATTTACCACAATATACCAAAATATAATTTTAGAATATTTTAATGAATAGTTCTCCAAGTAGTTAACTAACAAAGTTTATATAGATTTTTTCAACCAATCCATACGGTATTTAATTTTTTTAAGTTTTCTTTTATATGCATATCTCAAGAGTCTTTTTAAACATCCAATTTTTTTTATATATCACCTTTTTCTTGTTTTTAACTTTTTATTTAATATGGTTTATTACATTCAGGAGAATTGAAAATTACTATATGTCTTTCTTCGGTACGTTTATTTTATTACTATTGTAAAAGAAAAATATATTTCTTTTTTAACTTACTGATGCCATAGAACGATTCATATTGACAACAAATTGTTCCCATTGACCTATTCACTCAACATAAATTAAATGCAGTTTGTGAATATCCCACTAACCCATTGAGGTTTAATGTCATTTGCAACACCAAGGTTATAAAATACTATTTTTGGCTACTCAAACATCTGTATAACTTAAAGGATGATATTTTAATTTACACTTGTCTTAAGTGCTTTAAAACAGACAAACAAGAAATTGTTCATGAGCATCTAAGCAGCCATAGCATGTTACAATTGGATTTTGTCCCTAGATAAGTGCTTATATATATATATATATATATATATATATAAATATATATATATATAGTATATATACTAATCACTCTGTTGAATAAAGAAAATAAAAGAACTATTTTTCACTTCTATATTTCGGGGGAATTAATACCCCCGTCTTCAAGAAGTTTTAATAAAAATGATAAAGAACAAATTTTAACATGTAAAACAAAATTATATATATAATTTATATATAAATATATATGTATATATATATAATATATATATATAATATATATATACACATATACATACACATTAAATTGTATAAATTGCAATAACCTTTATTAATTTCAACAACTAATTTCAAAATTACATATGTCTTCTTCGTACCGTTTATTTTTTACTATTCATAAAAGAATAATATTACTTTTTTAACTTACTGATGCCATAGAACGATTCATTTTGACCGACAAATTTTCCCATTGCCCCTATGCTCTCATCATAAAAATTAATGCATTTTGTGAATATCCCACTACCCCATTGAGGTTTAGATTGTCATTGCAAACACCAAGTATTAAAATACTATTTTTGGCTTTTCAAACATCTGTATAACTAAAATTGATGAATTTTAATTACACTTGTACTTATTGCTTTAAACAGACAAACAAGAAATTGTTTCATGCATCTAAGCAGCCATAGCAGTTAAAAATTGATTTGCCCCGAGATAAGTGGCTTATAATATTATAAATATATATATAAAGTATATATATATATATAGTATATATACTAATTACACTATGTTGAATAGAAGAAAAGAAAAGAACTATTTTTCACCTTCCTATATTTCGGGGGATTTTTATACCCCCCGTCTCAGGAAGTTTTTAAAATAAAAATGAATACAGAACTATAACATGTAAACAAAAATTATATCTATAATTTATATATATAATATATTATGTATATATATATATATAATATAATACACATATACATACACATTTAAAATTGTAATAAATGTCAATAACCTTATTTAATTTCAACAACTATTTCAAATAATTACTAATATGTCTTCTTCGGTAACCGTTTAATTTATTACTATTCTACAAAAGAATATATTTCTTTATATAACTTACTGATGCCATAGAACGATTCATTTTGACACAAATTTTTCCCCATTGCGCCGATGCTCTCATCATAAAAATTAATGGCAGTTTTTGTGAATATCCCCACTACCCATTGAGTTTTAGATTCATTGCAAACACCAAGTATAAAATACTATTTTGGGGCTTTCCACATCTGTATACCTTAAAGTGATGATATTTTAATTACACTTGTCTTATGCTTTTAACAGACCAAACAAAAGGAAATTATGTTCATCCGCCATCTAAGCAGCCATTACATTAAAATTGATTTGCCCCTAGAATAAGTCTTATATATATATATATATATATATATATATATATATAGAGTATATATATATACTAATCACTGTGTTGAATAGAAGAAAATAAAAGAACTAATTTCACTTCTATATTTCGGGGGATTTAATACCCCCCGTCTTCAGAAGTTTTAAATAAAAATGAATACAGAACTATAACCTGTAAACAAAAAATTGATATATATAATTTATATATATAGTATATGATATAAATAGCTATATACATAAAATACACAATAAATTGTATAATGCAATAGCCTTATTTTAATTTCACAACTCCCGGCGGAGCAAGTACTTTTTTGTGATTCAATGTTTATTGAAATTATATAGATATATATATACTATATATATATATTATATATATATATACTTATTAGGTATATATGAAATTATGGGGTTTTCTAGACACTTTTGGGGACAGTCAGAAAATCAACATAAAATACTGTTTAAAGACAACAAACGAAATCTGTAACTCACGAATGAAAAATTACCGAATCTATAGCTGTTTGCTTCTACTTTCTTGAGCTGTCAAATCAATCTATTTGAAATGTCTGCTTACGAAAAAACTATACATTAAAAACTTATAAACGGAAAAAATGATGGAATTTGCTAAAACAATTACTCAGAAGTTCGGGGAGAATGTGAAGTAAAACCACATTCTTTTGACCGAGTACTTCATTAATTTCTCCAAATGTACTATAAAATCAACAAAAAGATTTCAGGCTTAAAATCGTAATCAAATTTCAATATCCAAATAGTGAAAAGATTATAGTAAAATCTTCTCATAATAAACATGTTATCGATACCCTACAAACCTAATGTAATCTTTGAAAAGGAAAATAATTTTTTCAAACGGTTATAAAGATAAGTACAAAAATTTTTATTCTGTTTTCTAATTCTTTTAAACAAATTTTGTGTTTGTTTTTTCACCTCCGTTAATGTAATTTTGTAACAGATTATTCAAATAGTGTTAGTTATTTCAAATTTCCTCCTGAGGTTTAGGTCTTTCGTACAAAATTAAATTACAATCTCTATCAAACTACATATTTTTTATCAATAATTTCTTACTCCCTCTATTATAACACTTGTAACAGTTTGGCATTATACTCTTCCATTTAACACAAAAAGAGTTTTTTTTATAAAATGGATATTATGGAAACTAACGACTGCCGAGATATACAATTTTTTCAGCGCAAATGTTTGTGTTTTACATTTCTACAACAGAGAGATAAATAGAAATAAATTTCATTCTATTGTAACAAACATTTAGGATATTTTGTCTACTGATTACAAAGAATATTCCGGAAGAAATACGAGAATTTTTTCATCAGCGAAAGAGTAGTATTTATGAAGTTTTTAAAGAAGAATGAAAGAGAATAATATGAATTTAGCAAATTATAATTTCTTAAAATAAAAAATCAACTTCCTCTAACTTAGTCCCATCAAACAACAAGAACTCTCCAAAATCACTTCCATTTTCTAGCATTTAAAAGAACTTACCACAGAAATAGTTTATAAAGACTTCTTTGAAATTACCTAAATATGTTAAACAAATGTTGATATTTTTCCTTAAGTGAAAACGAATCTTAACTGAAAACTGAATTTCAGAAGAACTTTTAGTACTAAAAAGTGTTTCAATGCAATTTAATTACAGACAACTTAGGATAGTATAAATATGTTAAATGTAATAGGAAGAATTTTAAAAATTTACATAAATAGAAAAAATAAGAAAAAAGATTTTCCGATTTTTACAAAATAAACAAAACACCAACAATCTGACATTTTTCATCGCTTTTATGCTAAATTTCATTGCTTAGTTTTGAAATGTTGAGATAACAATACTCATACTGACAAGAAATATGCATACAGCTAGTTTTTTAACAAGTCTTATGTAAACAACAAGATTTATCAAAGGGAATTTATAAGTAGATCACGCTTTTGTTGTAGTTTGGGATAAATTATATGAAAAAACATTTTACGAAACAATATATTGTGTGTGTGGTGTTCAACGAAGAAAAGAGAAACGTTTGTCCATTTAGCAATTCAATTACGAATAATAGAAAGAACATAATAACAAAATTGAATGATTGTGTTCTTGTGTGTAAGTGTTGTTAGTGTGCGTGTTTGCGCTATTGGGGAATCACAATCCACATTCAACTCTACGGTGTCTATTGTTTTAGAGACTTGGCCCTGCACTGCTACTGTCCAACCCAAAAGTTAATGCGCCCCCCCCCCCTTTTTTTTTTTTGTATTTTTAGGAAAAAGTTCTTATTGTTAATTCCGGGTCTTAACTCTGGAATTTTTGTTCCCAAGTCATCAATTTTCTTTGGTATCTACTGTGTAGAAAGTTAGCTCCGATGAGAGAGATGACAATTAGGGAAATTGTGGTTGGTGTTTTGTAAGTTGTAATGTTTGTATTAATGTAACGATGTGAAATGATGAATGTAATGAACGAATTAAAGGAAGAGAAGGGAATTAAGGAATGAAAGTGGAAAGGTAGAGGGAAGCAAATTGCGCGCCAACCACAGTTGTCATTATACTCGGCTTGTTCTATAGTCTTTTAACCACTATGTGCCACTCGTTGTAAAGACTTGTTCACAGTCTCCCCTTCTTGTCTCCCCAACCACTGAACGACAACACATGTCTTCCTCAATAAAAAATGCGCCGCTTCGAAGCTCTGGGATTTGGAACCACAGAACCCAGTGCTTTGAAGGCAAGCGTCTTACCAATATCTGAGCTAACGGAGAAGTCCTCGAAATTTTTATAAGCTATAATTTCTCTGCGTATATAAGTTTGTCTCAATTAGGAGTGCTAGTTTACAATAATTTTATTAATAGATTTTATTATTTTCAAAAATAGCTACATACTCAACCGATTTTAATGAAAATTTGTGTTAACAAGTATATAGTAACATAACTTAACTCTTTCGACTTTACTTATCCATAAGGGTGAAAACCTCATCCCCTTTTTCTTAAATATTCATAATAAAAAATAATCAGGGAAATCTGAATAACACTTCAAAAAAACAAGCGAGTTCAACTTTAAAATTTTCATGAAATAACAACAAATATTTCCAAAGAATCAATACGCCCAATCTATCCACTTATCTTTAACTACTCTTATTATCTTCGAGGAACTATTTGGAGCTTTTTTGTCTGAAATTTGGTATATAGGATCAGTATAATATTTAAATGTTATTTTTTAAAATCGAATAACCTTCCAGGTCCAACCGCATTAAGCTATGACCACTTGGAATAGTTTGTTTGTTAATATTATCCCCCATTTTTTTTAAGCATATTCTTTTGAAAATTTTAAAAAATGAAATTTACTTATATCAATGTCTTTAAAATCCTTTAAACAAATTCTGTAAAGTTGTTAGAATTCATACCAATGAATTAATATATAGACAATAAGACGATTTTTTTCAAATAATTTATACTGAAATTTCTCTAATATCGAGTTCTTTAAATCACATCATAGGCTAAAAATTTCTCAGAAACCCATCAACCAACATAACATGTCGAGTTAGCTAATTAGCATTTTGAAAATCCATATTGGATAATTTTATATCGTTTCTTTGAACCGAGTCAAATATTGTGTACAAACTTCTTTTGTTGTAATTCAATGAAACATAAAACAGGTCTATTTCCGCTAAAAAATTCTTTTGGATTGTAATACATTTTCCTTCATTATTACGAGTAAAACTTTCCTTAATAATCTTGGATACATCTGATTACATGATTCTGTGAAGATGGGACCTCCCTGGGAAATATGTTTAAATTTTGTAATTCATCTGTGATAATAAGCAACCCGTTTCACAATTTTTATCTCTGATATTTTATGTTTACTATTCTAGAAGAGAATACTATCAAACTTTCGAAGGATTTTTTTTCTTGATTATTCTGTCTACCTGTTTGAAAACCGATGAATAACGAACTTGGGATTGAAGTATTTCTATATAAATATTTGTGATATATCGAACGAATAAGTTGTTCCGGAATATACCTTTTTGATTTCAATACATTGCCAATCTAGAAAATTAAACACATAATGTTTTGACTTTTTGTGTAAATCTTCAATTCAAGTCAAACCTAATTTTTAACTCGTGGTTTTATAATCAATCATTGGAACTCTAATAAAAAAATCTTGTAATTGTTATTTTTCCATCCAACAGGCATAACTATTTCCAGTTGCAGTCTTCAGAATCACATCATCGTCTTCTGCTCTTATAATAACTTTAGATTAGATAAAATCCTCCTATTATATAGATCGGAATAGTTATCATTTTCAAAAAATCCTAATCCAAAATGAGATAAATTTCCAGTCTGCTTTCAAGAAACACCAAATTTTAAAATCTGATTCAAAGCCACATTAGAAGTTTGAGAAATAACATCACTTTTTGATATACGAAATAGTTCCTTTAATTGTGCTTAATTGGCCAACAAGTTTTCGACTTCTTCTATCAAACTTTACTTGTTTTTCTTACTTCAGATCTTAGAAAATAAAAACGGTTATAAAATTACTCGATTATCTAATCTAACATTATCAGTTCCAAGATTTTATGCTTGGATCCATCATGTTTTGTTACAAAGTTCCAGAAATATAAAAACTGAAAGTTAGACGAGCAAAAGTTATTCTCCAAATATCGAATATTTAAACTCAGTTTCTTTTATTTCCGTTTCATTCAAAGGTTGGTATACTAATTGGATAGAAATTTTTAAACTCCGCCCATTTCAATATCACCTAGCATATTTTCCTCTGTAGTCCGCCATTTAATAAGAGAAAATTTAGAAAATTTTAAACATCATGTATAAGAAAGATTTAATCATTTTTTTCATCGATCTAATGTAACGGTTTTTTTTGTATAAGATAAGATATAAATTTTTAGTCATATTTTTAATGATCTACTTCGTCGTATTCGGGATTCTCTTCCTTTAAATTTTGCGAATCTCGGTCACATATTTCAATAAAATTTGCACAGGATAGTAACCGCTATCTATAATATTGTTTGCCAATCATATCTTTTATCTTTTATTTTTCATCCAAAAATTTTAAAAACTCAAGTATTGATAGAGACAAAGAACAGAACATATGATCTTTTAATTGATAATGTATATTTTCTTGAATGAACTCTGGGGACAGATTTTGATATTTTGCAATGTTATACCAATTCAATTTGTTTACGTATAATCTCATCATTATCTTCGGATAATTCATATTTTTGAGAAATATCATCCCAATGTTCTTTTTTCAAATCTCTTTCGTGTTGCATTATAAAAGATCGGAAAGCACTGTAATGTCCCCCCGCCATCTCTATTTATTAAAAAAAAATTTCAAGTTTTTATAAATTGGCTCTTTTTTAGCGTTACATTCAGCACATTTTCCAGAAACTCTTTTAACTCCATTGATATTTGCATAGTATTTTATATTCATTTGTTTCAGTTTTTTTCCTTACATCTCACACAGTATATGAGCGCCATTTATTTAGGGAAAATTTTATCGTGCATAAAACCCTGCGAGAATACCTATTTCAGTAAGATTTTCCTCGAACTTATTAAGTTTTTCTTCTAATTTTTGAAATTTGACAGCATAAGAATCATTGTATTCAACAAATTTATGACCATTATTCTCAAAAGTATTTCGTAGCATCTAAACTAAAACTTATCAAAAGACTCTTTAAATTTAGTAAGTTTTTCATTAATTTCACCAACATCGTCTACTGATCTTTTACTTCTTTCATCAAAGTTTTTCATAGACTTCTGTTGTAAAATCTTTAACATGCCTGTTTATGATTCTCGTAATTTTTGTTTAGTTCATTAAACATTTTAATATGATCTTCTAATTGAATCATTTTACAACAACCATCAAAATGGATTAATTCCTTTTACTAACACTGCTAATTCTTTTTTCCTTTAAAATCTAAGGCAATTTTTAACATTCGGATCATGTAAATCAACAATATCGATGTTTTCTGATAATTTTAGAGGTTTTAAAAATTTGTTCTTTAACAAACAACATCATGTTTGTCATATACCAGGTCGAACACCGACAATTCTTTTTTTATTAGCCAAACTAAACATAATTCTTTTCAACTTTGATCGCTTCAGTAATTTTATCAGCTTTATCGATATGAGACATTAAATTGGTAAAATAATTTTTTTACACCATCATCAACTTCTTTTTCCAATGCTTTTATTTTATCAGCAACTTCATTTTGAACTCATGAAATTTGCAAGTTTGTTATCATATTCTGCTTTAAAATCTTCAATCTCCGACAGCAAACATATCTGAATCTGGAAAGGTTTTGTAATAAATTTTCTAACTTTGTTATCAAACTCATTTCTCAAACTATCAAAATTCAAACTATTATTTACATTTTGGAATAATTTGTGTTCCAAATACGTCAAAAATATTTTGTGAATCCATATTTATTAAGTAATAATTTGTTAACAACTTCTTTAAAATCTTTACCAGTACTCAGTTCATTCAAAACAAAAACACATAAATGACCACAAATTGGGGGATCTTTATAGTCTTGAATCTGAGAATCATTGTAGTAGACGCTTGATTTTTTCAAATATTTAATCAATTCTATAGGTGGTTTGTCCTCCAATTCTTCCATTACGAATCAAAATAAATGCATTCTTATCATTTTTATATAATAACAAAATCCAATGCGTTTCCACTTCCCATAATCGAGTCTAAATTCACAATTCCACATTCAAATTTCTTAACTTTTTCAGGTAATGTATCTCTCATGAAGATTCCCTCTAAAATGTTCAATATTTTTGCAGATTTCTTCCAATTCCCCGAATGTTAAGGGTTTAAATTTTTTTTCAATGTTTGATTTCACGTAAGTTTTTTCATCTAATCCAGATCCTGTAACATCTTCCAACTCTTTATCTAAACCAATTTAAAATGTTTTCGAACAATAGGAATCACATTCCTTTTTAACGATTGGAGCAGCTTTACGAACATAAGGAAACAACATTTTTAACAACTGGAATATATTTTCTCCAAAAATCTAATAAAATCTTTCAAAAGTCCACCATTTTTAAGTTCTTTCAACTGATTATACAGAAAATTTCTATTCTGGTTCCTTTATTGTTTTTCTTATGTTTTTCGAGTTTATTGTATTGTCTATTTGTTAAAAATATCTTATTCTTCGCCATTTTTTAGTTGATCTATTTTAAATTGAATACTAACGGTATTTTCTTCTTAAAAGCGGATTTTATTTTTTCTTTCTGATTTTTGCTGAAGTTTACGTTCACCTCCATTTATATAGTTAAAATTTCAAGTTCTCTTCGATTCCCATTCCTAGTTTTCTCTTCAAAAACATTGCTCCAGCTGTTGGAAGCGCAACAAAATCTTTCACCTAAACTAGCATCTTTTGATAAAAATCTATCCATTGCTTTATCTTGCAAAACTTTATCTGCTATATGTCTGGAATTTGTGTCTCTATGTTTTGCATAAAAAATATCGTTTTCCATAGCAGCTTGATCTAATTTATTTATACCAGGATCTCCTCTTTTTAGTCTTTTTTTCGAGTTTTTGTGCCAGGCCCCAGATACTGATAAGATGGTACGTGTAATTCAAAGGTAAATTGTTGATAAAATCATTCAAAAGTCCGCTACCTTCAATCTATAGATGAACTTATTGCCGGCAAAACTCGTTTTAAAATATTTAATTCCATCAGGTTTTTTCAATCATTTCATCAAGTTTGTTCGAAATAAAATCTTTAATCGCTTTCTTTTCGTTCAAAAAATTGTTGTTTCCAGCCTTTTCTTGAGCATAAAATATAATTTATAATTTCCATCGAGTTTTGTCAAATCGTCGATATATCTGTACTCCAATCTTATTATCATTGTATTTTCTTACACCTGATCCTTCGATTTCGTTTTTCCCAAATTGGTTTAAATTAATTTAATATATTTTTTACCTCTACTTGACTTAAGGCTTCTTAGTAGATGGATCATTATTTTTGTAAATTGAGTCAGATTCCCATAAAATTTCTGTATACTTTTTCAAATCTTCTTCAGAATATAAATTATCTTTTGGAGCGTCATAGTCTGTTAATAATCTCCATAAACCTTGAGTTCCTTCATATGTTTTTTCATTAATAATGATATCATTATGTTCAAAATTCACGGGCAAATTTCCAATCATAAAACTTTTCTTTTTTTTTATCCCCAATACAAAACCAAATTTATCATCTTTTACTCTAGGAAGGAATTTTTTACCCAAATTTCACCAATTATTATATCCGTTGTTCCAGGACTTATTGGTTCAACTATGGTAGAGTCTTCAATGATTCGAGGTCTAAATGGTGTTGAAGATGGTATTTTGGCAATTCAAACTCTTCAGATTCTGGAATCGAAATATCAGCAAATTGTCGTACAACTGGAACCCAAATTCATTCAAATTGTGATTATCGCTTAAAACATTTTCAATTTTGCCCTCAACGTTTTTTATTGCAGAAGTTACAGGTTGATTGATTTTTTGAATAAATTCTTGTTCTTTTTCATCAATTCGAATCTGTTCTTTAAATTCTTTGATTAATTTCTTTTCGATTTGATCAAGTTTTTTTCGCTTCTTCAGAAGTTACGTTCAAACCATTTAATTAGAAAAATTTTTGAAACGTGGAACGTAAAAACGTGAACACGAAACGTAAAACGTGAACGTGGAACTTAAAAACGTGAACGTGGAACGTAAAACGTGAACGTGGAACGTAAACACGAACGTAAAACATGAACGTGAAAAACGTAAACACGAACGTGAAACATGAACGTGAAACATGAAACGTGAACGTGGAACGTGAACAGATTTACCGTTTTTCTGTTATTTTCATAATGTAAATAAAAATTAAAGATAATATAAAAATAGTTGTAAAAAATATTTTATCAAGTAGATTTGTCAGACCACTGAGCAGCATTGTATGTTAGAAAATTTTATTCAAATATTTTCCATTTTTAGGCTTCAAAAGTTAGATTTAATAGTTAAAAAACCGTAGTCTTCTTTCCAAATTTTTATCACAACAACTCAATAAGTGGTTAAAATCTCATATCAGATCCTACATAATTGTTATAAATCTTTCTGGAATAATGATCATCTTGTTTAAAAACACACAACATATTCAAATTATTTCTTATAAACTTGTTTATCAACCTTTGAAAAGCATTGAGAAAGATGGATACAAGATATGTTTTTGTGACGAGACATTACGAAATATTCTTTAATAACGTCTTGATTTTCTAAAATACAATCATCGAAAACGATTAAAGAATTTGGTTTTACATTCGCTTAAGTGAACTATGTCTCGGAAGCATTATAAAAATGTGATTATTTTTTGTTTAAGTTTTTCTCAATATTTTCAAAATCTTTCTTGTAATTTTTTTATAGGCGTCTTGTTCTAAAGATTTACTAAAAACATACAAATTGGGAATAAGGGAATCAACCTATTGTAGATAAAATTCAATAATAAAGTTGTTTTTTCCACATCCACTTGAACCAACAATTAATAATCTGATTGGTTGATCTTTCTTACTTTCTTCAAACGTTTGAAGTTTTAATCTGATCTTTTTTGCTTTAAAAAATTTCTCCATTTAAATAGCGAAAATGAAAGCTGTTCAAGTTGACTTCAGAAAGCTCTCAATTATTTTTAAACTTGGAACATCCTATACACTTAGAGGAAGAATCAAATTATTTTATCGGTTTAAGCGGTTTTTATTCTGACAATTTTTGTAATAAATATTAGTGAAAGTTCTCCTTATTTTATAGGTTTAGTGAGAAGAACATAAACAAAATATTATGGTTTAAACAAAGGATATTATACTTTCGATCAAATAAAAAATTCCCTTAAAAAATTATCTGAAAACATTCAAACAATCAGATAAATCTTTAAACTTTGAAAAAAACAAGTTTGAAATGCAAAAAAATTACCTCTCTAATAAAAATTCAAATAAAATCACTAGTAAGAATAATGTTTATAGCAATTATAGTAGATTTATTAGGGTTTGTTCAAGAAACAATTGAGCCCAAATCAGGTATATTTAGGAAATAAAAAACGCCAAAAATTTAGACCGTTTGATGTAATTGAAGTACATTGTAATGCTCGTTGAACCTAGTTTTGAAACTCATACCGAACATTTACACAAAGAATCTGAAATTTTGTACATCTTTTTTTCCCAAATGTTGCTTATGGATCAAAAATCAGTGAAAAAACCGAATGAAATCGATTATATTCCAATTAGAAAAAAATATTTAAAAGAATTCAAAAAAATCGTTCTAACTATACAAGACTCTGAGGGATAATTTATTAAATAATGAGAGTAAAACAAAAACAATATATTTAAGATTGTCGAAAGAATGATGAATCAAGGGGGGGGGAACGAATCGTTCTTGCCTTCAAACTTTCAAAAAAAACACCGTTTTTTATCAATGAATCTGGCCTTTATTCTCGAAATAAAAATGTTTCTATCTAAATGGAGACAGTTGTAGATCTAATAAATAATCAACCTCAAATTCCAATAATACAGAAATTTTTACGATTGTTGACGAAAATAACGAAATTTGGTTCAAAGCAAAAGATGTTGCAGAAATTTTAGAATATGAAAACACGAGGCAAGCTATCATAAATAATGTCCGATAATGACGATAATACAACTTTTGAATGTATAAATTACAGGAGTCTATCCCATAGACCCCGAGAAAATATAAAAAAAACACTGTTTTCATTAATGAATCTGGTCTTTTATACTGAAATAAAAATTACTAGTTAAAAATTTTTCTATCTAAATGGAGTCACTTGTAGGCCCTACTCAATAATCAAACTCAAATTCAATAAACACAAATATCTTTAACGATTGTAGACGAAAACAATATGAATCTGGTTTAAGGCTAAAGATGTTGCAAAAATTCTAGAATATGAAAATACTATGAAAACGATCAGATTAAACGTTTGACGAAGATGATAAATTAACATTTAAAGACATGAATCAAGGGGGGGCTATTGAATAGCTTACCTTCAAACTTTCAAAACAACACTGTTTTCGTTAATGAATCTGGACTTTATTCATTAATTTTGAGATCGCATAAATCAGAAGCGAAATTGTTTAAAAAGTGGGTTACAAAAGAAGTTTTTGCCAAGTATTCGTAAATTTGGTGAGTACAAACTTGAAAACAAGATTAAATATTTAGAGGACGAAGTAAAACACTTGCAAATTAAAGATGAAATCAAAACGGAAATAATCGCAAAACAAAGTGTAAAAATTGACTTAATGAAACCAGACCTTGTTTGTAAAGATTTTGCTAAGAAAAAAACACCATGTTTTTGTATTAATTAAGAAGAATCACATGTGGGAATATCCTTATTACGTTAATCAGAGCTCAAAAAGAGAGAAATACCGAAAAGATTGAAAGAACTTGAAATTGATTACCCAGAAATGGAAATTTTATTAAAGATATGGAGCTCCAAAATAGTATAAATCTCTACAACCAAATGAAAGAATCTTTGAATATTTTATACAACGGAAATCATTTTACTACAAATATGGCAGAATCTCGACTGATTTATAGAATATCTAAATTACACGATGAAAATGTTTCTAAATTTTACTAAACATTCGAATTATGATATTTTGTTTGTAAATGTTTAGCATAACTAGGTAACCAATATAGAATTTTTTTTTTTCATATTCACAAGGCGTTTCGTTTTTTTATAACTTTCGCTGAAAATGTTTTTTAGCACAATCTTTGCAAAAAGCATCTTTTCTACTTTACTATACTGCCAGTTATTAAATTCAGAAACGTTTTTAATTTCTTTACAAAAGTAACACTTTTTTTCTTCTAAAGTTAATTTTGTCCATTTTATCATGAACCTTACAATAACAGTCTTTTCTGTTCTTTTCCTTATAAAATTCTTGACACTTTGTACATTTCTTTTGAGATTCCAATTTATATAGAAAAAAATTATTACACGATGAAAAATGTTTAAACTCTTCGAATTATGATATTTTGTCTGTAAATGTTTTTGAAGATGAGGTAACCATTGAATGATTCGTCCACACTCGCAAAGAGTCGGTTTCTTTTTGACTTTTTTGAATAATTCTTTTAGCACAATCTTTACAATGTGCATGTTTTTTATTTTTACTATAATGCCAATCGTAAAATTTGGAAATATCCTTAATTTCTTTACAAACGCAACATTTTTTCTCTTCTAACGTTAATTTTTCTATTTTATCGTATAATTCTCTGTTATAATTTACTACGACAATCCTTACAATAATAGTATAATCCATCTTTTTCTAGTCTTATCTTGAGAAAAACTTCGTCAAATCTTTAAATTCTTGACACTTTTATACATTTCTTTTGATGCCCTCCATTTATATACAAAAAATTATAAGCTTTGACTTTCTCAATTCATATTCGTAAAAACTTCCCACTTATTTCTTCATTATTTAAATCTTTTTATACTATAAGTTACAGGATCTGTGTTATTGATTTGATAAATCACAAAGATTTCTCTTGACCAATTGTTCTTATATTTGTTCGAAATGTTGTTTTTTTTTACTAACAATTCTTACATGTTCATTGACTTTAAATTTAGTTTTCGTGTGAATTTTCTGGTGGAACATACTTGAAAACGGTCTCTAATAACTCCTTTTTCTGCATCTTTATCTACGACTTTGGGCTTCATTTTGATTGTGCTGTGAACTGTATCGTTATAATTGTTTACGATGTTTTGAAGAAATATCGATCCATTTAAAGTTTTTATTAATCTCAAAAATTACTTTTCATCCTTTCGTTTTGAGTTCTGTTATATCTCTCTACAATACTTGATTTCTCTTCGTTTTCAGTATTGATAAATCTTAATGTTATATTTTCCTCAAAAACATCGTTAAATTCTTTATTTTTAAACTCTAAACCCTTATCTGTATGAAGAAGATTCGGAGGTTTATGCCCGATCCTTATGGCATCTTTTACTATATCTTCGAAAGCTTTTGAAACATCCTTGCCGTTTTTTCTTTTGATAGCTCTTGACCAAGCATATTTTTGAGAAAGTATCAATAACATTTAACATATACTTAAATCCATCATTTTGATCTGAATAGTTAGACATTATAACTAAATCTGCTGCCCATTAAATCGTCAATTGCTTAAAGTTATAATTTTCTCTTTTTAAAACTTTTTTTCGTACTGGTGCATGAATTTTCTCTAGCATCAATTTCTATATCTTCTTTATTCTTCAATTCTTTTCTTTACTTGTTTTTCATAAGGATTCTTTATAAATTTACTCTTATTTGTCTTACATTTTGAACATTTTGCTGCAATTCTTATACAAACCCGTTTTGAGTTTGAACAATCTTAGAATCTATATTTTTCGTTTTCTTTTTACACTTGTGACAGTGAATTAAATCATCTTCCATTTATATATCAAAGTTTCCAACTTTGTTTAACTCTCCTAAAATATCTGTTTTAATTTCGCCTTTATATCCATACGGTTACTGTAATCGATCTTATTTTCTAGGACAATTCTCTTATCATCTTTAGCGTTCAGTGCTAACTTGTTTTATAGTAACGGTGTACAACTCATGTTTGTAGCTTTTGATTACTGTCATCTCTCTAAATTCTTCTTTATCTTCGAAACAAAACATTTCTTCAAGTTTTCGATATTTATTGTTTTATTTACAACGCTTCTCTTAATCCCTTTGCATCTTACTGGATTTTTGTCTAGATATTTGTACGAGTACATTTTCGATCTCAATCCACAAAATTCTTCTTAAAACTTCGCTATTTAACTCATCTTTGAATTTCCCTATTACCTTCTTATTTTTAGTAGTGAAACATTCGTGATCTTTTGGATAATCACTTGTATCAAAGTCATCTATATTTTCTTTAATAATTTTAAAGGATCTCGTTTCAATTCTAGGAAAATAACTGTCTGTATCCATGTAACACAGATTCAAATCTGGGTCAAACATCTTTAATTTATCGTAATAAAACTCATACATTAACAATTTTGATAGGTCAAGAACTGAAAATCCTATGTAGATCGGTTTGTTAAATTTAAACCTTTTGTTTATACATGTGACTCGCTATACAGTTGTCGTCAAAGATATTAAAGCATTTGAAGTTTGTTTTCTTGGCCTGTTTTCATTGAAAATTTTTTCATTTCCTAGTTTGATATCACATCTATTTCGCACATTTTCCATTTACTTTTTCCAAAAACTGAGTTGTTTCATTAGCTTGTAAAAATCTTTCTCAAAGTCACTTTGTAGCTTTGGTTCTCATGTTTGTGTTAAAATCAATGTACTTTTTTCATAAAAGGCTTCTGATCGAATGCTATAAACTCTATTCACATGTTTCAAACACCATCCCTTGTTCGAGGTAAAATTTCAAATTTTTTGAATGAACAACGTATTCAGTTTTATCCAGTAAAGTTGTGCAAAGTTTGTTTTTATAATGTTCGGGAGCAAGAGGTAAATCCTTGTGATGTTCATGTAAATTTGTTGGATATCCTAGATCAACTTCGAGAATATAGCCATAATCTTCGTTCGCCAGTGAGTTCTAAAATTGTTTCTTGCCACTCTTCTTTTGTATATGTTTTAGGATTCATCCACTTGATATCACTAAACGGCAGTTTTTTGCATAAGACCATAACCATAAAGGTTGTTTGCATCGACATAAAGTAAATAGTTTTCAGGTTTTGTCTTATCGAAATCTTTCAGATATTTGTTATTTGCTTTCACATATCGCTTAATACATTGAGAAATACCTCCACGAATTACCTTTTTCAATCATTAAATACATATCGTAATCGTGTATCAGTTGAAGCTCGATTTTCGTTAATTTTAACATAGCGTCCCCATGCCGAGACTTGGAGCAGTTAGATAATGAGCTGGATCAAGTTTGTAACAATTTAGACAAATGTTTCTGAAGTTTTCGAATATATCAGCGAGCAATAAAAACATCTTGGATATTGTACAAATCAGAGTAATTTCCAAGATTTTTTCTCTTTTAATTTGTTCCAAACGCTCAAGTAGTTGTTGATAATCTTTCTCGGATATGCTCTCGTCTGTCAAAAAGTGAATAGAAATCTTGAATTTTCAGCTCTTCTGTGTAATCAAGTTTTTCAATACTATCGATAAATTCGTAAGGAAATATTACCTTTTCCAGATAGAATTTTAAAGATTTCTTCTTCGTCATTTGGTTGTCTTTCTAGAATTGCGTTCAATATTCGTCCATCTTGTATAAAATGATTTGTATGTTTGAAGTCTTCTTTCTTTAGATTTTTAGCTAAACTTTTCAATAGACGATGCCATGAATCTGAACGTATCTACGAACGAAAACTTGATTGAATTTTCTAGGCTTATCATTGTCAAAACTCATAGCCATATCCAGAATTTACAGAATAATTTATATATTTTTCATCTGTGTTTGCGATCAAAATCAACATTTCCATATTGTTTAGCCATCTCTTTTATGTACAAATGAGTATCGTAATTTGACATATTATGACAGAAAACTAGGAATATTTTGTGGAAATTTCAAATTCAGATTACAACATAAATGAGCAGCACCTCGAAATTTGCCGGTTTTAAATGACAATGATCTCTTACTTTATTATAAACTCTTATCTTTTCCAACTATCAGGAGTAAAACCATACTGAATTGACTCAACATCATAAGCAGACCATTCGCAAATATGACAAACGTTTGCATTTTGGTATGAAATTTCTTCTTCTTCAGTCAATTTCATAGGTTTTTTGTTCTTAGAATTATATTTTGTAGCTATGTAATTTTGATATTTTTATTGAGTTCTTCAAACAATTTTGCAGGAACATGTTGGCAAATCTTCTTTCATTTTTGGCTCGATAAACATATAGGTTTATACATGCGATTGGTTACATTCGATACTAAATTATAGAGTAAAACCATAAGGAATATGCTTCTGAATCTTGGTTGTAGTCGATTTTTGCGGATTGTTTTTGCATGTGGGAATCTTCTCTAATATGCTCTCAAAAATCCATATAAATAACGTTACGGATGGCTTAAACTTCTTTTGATAATTAGTAAATGATGTTGTTTGACCTGGAAATGGCATAATTGGTTTACAAACTTCATGTTGCTTGCAAATTTCTAATGATTTGTTAAATCTCCAGATTTGTAGAAATGGCTTAAAACATCTTCTACAAAGAAATTTCCTTTCTTTATGTTTAGATAACTGTGAACTCACTAATCTATTTAGATCGGTTATCAAAAACATAATGAGATTTATCTTCTTTTTTTACATACAATAAATCAACTTCTAACTCGGCGTCATACATTTCTGAAATTTGCAACGGAACAATGTTAAATTTCTCATCATAACTGTAGATATTTATTGACATTTTCGGATACTTATACTTGGAATTGTAACTTCGTTTTTCAAATGATTGTATATCTTTTAAGGACATTGGATACTCGAAACCTGAAAATATCTCGTCATTTACAAATTTTTCGTATTGTTTTGCTCTGTCGACATGAGTCTCGGGTTTTTTCAATAGCACATCGGATAGAATAAATAAAGCAATAATCATCTTTATTTTTGATATTTATACAAGCTTTTTTTTTACCTTTATCTCTTTGTGGTAAATCGATATATGATCCTGCGTTCATTATTTCGTGTTTATTAAGGCTCAAAATCAGTTGTTTACAACTTTTAAATGTCCATCCAGAAACCTCTATTTGGATGATTTGTCTGTTCTCGATGTGTTAATTTATTAAATTGCTTAGTAATAAAGTCGTTTACGTCAAATATTTCGTCTGATTTTATAGTAAAATACATTGGGCAAATTTGTGGTTCACCGTTTACTAAAGTTTCTTTCATATTCACATTCCAAAGAGAGATATCCTTTACTATTTTATCACAGTGTCTTGAAATTTTTCTATTAAACTTTTAATTTCTGGCCTCATAATTGATAGATATTTGTAAATTGACATGGAATTGTCGTTTCAAGTTTGTTTAAAAATGTATTGCTTGAAAAGACCGTGTTATTGAGGATAAAACTTCAACATCTATGATATTTTCAGGTTTTTCGTTAAGAGTTTTGTCAAATTTCTTCGATCATTTCAGAGACTTAGTTTTATCGTTTGTTTCAATGGACAATTTTTCAGCGATTGATTGAATTTTTTCATCATTTAAATAGATTGAGATCTTTTTTATCTTCCTTAAAGTTTTTCTTTAATTCACGCAATTTTTCTATATTGTACATCTTTTCCATGATCGACAATTTGATTTTCTTTTAGCCCAATTCCTCAAATAATTTAGTTCTTTTTCATAATATATCTTTATTTTTCAGATGATTCTTTGAATTATAATGCCTGGTGTAATGATGTTCAAAAACATCTTTTTTGCAGTATGGGACATGATAACCTTTTTCCTCTCCATTTAAATAGGGAAAATTTCTTAACTATGAATTTGAAAAAGTAATGATTTTTACTAGAATTTGACAGAAATCAGCACATTTTCTAGTGAAAACAGTGATAGATTCTTCTATTTATTATAGAAAAATCTGTAAACTAAGACTTCAAATTGTGCTGATCTCTGTCAAATTCTAGTAAAAAATCATTACTTTTTCAAATTCATAGTTAAGAAATTTTTTACCTTATTTAAATGGAGCTACTAAAGGAATTAAATGAGGTTGGTGATTTTAAAGTTCAAAGAATATAAGAAATTAATGGAATTAGAAGAAAATAAGAAGTATACAATTGTGACATTGGATAAAATGAAAGATAAAATTCGGGCTTACAATCATAGCAGAATTAGAAGATTTCAAAGTACCATTTGCCAAATAGATTTTTGACTGTTTTTGGATGAAAAAAAAGATTAAAGAATTGAATAAAAATGATAAATTACACTTGATTGTTACTGGGAAAAAGACTATTAAAGATAAAGAATGTGTTACTATCAATTTTGTAGAATAGAAGATCTTTCGTTAATTCGTTGCAGACATTTCCGATAGATTGATTTGACAGCTCAAGAAAGTAGAAGCAAACAGCTATAGATTCGGTAATTTTTCATTCGTGAGTTACAGATTCGTTTGTTGTCCTTTAAACAGTATTTTATGTTGATTTTCTGACTGTCCCAAAAAGTGGTCTAGAAACCCCATATTCATATCTACTTATATTTATATATATACATGTTTAATTTGTAATAAATGACAATAGCCATATTTAATTATAATAAAACACACTGGCTACTATCTCTCTATGCTAATGGCGTTAATCGAAATAAATACAGTTAAGCCTAACAACCGGTATGGATTTATCTAGCTCGTTTAATTTCAGAATCGAAAATACACGCGCTATCTCTACTTATTGAGCTATAGGAGCATATTAATAACTCTTCAAGTTAATTATAAAATTTCTTTTTAACATATTACTGAATGCTATGGAAAAACTCGTAGACACATAAATATCTAAATACGGTTTGCATAAACGATTTCATTACATTTTTTTATATTTGTAAATTATATTTTGGCTGTAGAGACCACGAGTGGAGTCAGTCATACAAATAAAAGCTATTTATAATTTTAGTTTTTTGGTATTTTTCACAGCAATATTAAAACTTTGATTGAGATATATTTTGTTACCTAAAAAATTAATGTCAGGACTCGTTCTTTACTTAAGTTTGTCCCTTACAATAGATAATTTGAAACGATAAATAGATTTTGGAAGATTACTCTTATTACGTGATACAATAGCTAGAATATTCTAAGATTTAAACGTAACTAACGCTATGGATATGAGTAAATTTCAATCCTCTGAAGGTAGTGTTCAATTTTTGTAACATATGTCTATGTCAAATGTCTAATACCCTATTATTCTTTCACACTATACGTGTAATTGACGATTTAAGAGATTGATATTGTTGTATAATATTACACTAAAATAGTTTTATATAATTAGTTCGCATGAACAGTTTTAAAAATTAAAAATGTAAGATGTTATAATAATATATACTTTAGTTAAATTTTCCTCTACGTTATTTGCTCAGAATAATAAAAATTACAATCCCTTACAGAAACCATGCACAGTATAGTAATTAAAATATTGACTACAACGTTTTTCAGGCTGCAACTAATCGAAGAATACTACATAAAACTTGTATCTGGATCTTTGAAGACATACAGTATGAGGACTGTCCGACGAATTTGAAGACTGATGGTAATATAGCTACTTCTATAAGTTATGTTATATTCATAGAGAACCTCACAAGCTATTTTCCTTTGAACTGACTACTTACACAACAAATCAAACAAGCTCGTAGCGCAATCAGAACATGCGAGACAGAATATGTACACAACCCTTATTAGGCTAACAAAATGATTCATTGATGTTTACTAAGAGCAAATTCTAACATCCATGTCTATTTTTGCTTAGTGGTTTATATGTGGGAGCGAGGTTTAGTTACAAAATACATGAAATAAAGTACCGTTCATGGAATTTAAAATAAAGCTTGTAAATCTGTTTGTATTATATGAATTATATAACGAAATGCGGAAATGCAATGTTGACATCTAATGGTACAAAATGCTATAAGATAAGTTTGTTATTATACACAATTAAAACAAAATGTGTGTTGCGTTGGTTGAATAACCTGAGGAAAATATCACATCTCGAAACGTACTGTTACTCATATTTCGTTATCATTATTTACGGAAAATGCTGTTTCCTACACAATCGACTCATCGTTATAAAAAAGAACATAAGAGTAATTATTAAATGTCAATATTCGTATTAAAGTTTGTATACTATCAAAAATAATGATCATAGCCGATGATACAATTAAACTTTTATAGCATCGACTATATATTTTTAGCTATTAAATAAAAACTATAAGACTTATAGTTACAAGAATTCCATTTCCAAGTCACAATGCCTTGGATCTGCTTTGTATTTTTAGGCATAGCCGAAAAACAATAACACTTTTACCCATAAATATTGTATATAAGTAATCTAAAATTTTATTGAAATTAACATATTTTTAGTCATGACAGGATCGGCCACTAAACAGTCTTATATCTTAAATAAGAACATAGTTCGAGCTTTTTCAAATAAAGGTTTTCAATGATACTAATCCAGTATAAAAACTATTACACACTATACAAAATGGGAGAGGTTTTGAAATAATTTGAAACGGGAACTAAAAAAAATTAACGGGGAAAAATAACCTTTATAGCCATTATTTTATTTTATTATGATAATTATACTTTGACATATGACACGAGATATAAGGAACAATAAATGCAGCTATTTTGTATGGTTTGAACCAGAATAATCCGAGAGGGTAACAGGTTGTACGTATGTACTTCGTAATATGCATATCTACTGCAATATTGTTTCAGCTATGTCTGAAAATCACAGAATATTTTCATTTATTCTGATTAAAGGATTTGCCTTTATCAAGGACAACATATATTAGGTTCAGTCAAATGCTTTAAATGAATACTGTTTAAACAACCAGTCATTCAGGTTATTCTTTTAAAGAATATTATTAAATACATTATAAATGAAACTTCTTAAAATATGCAAGGTGCATTATTAGATGTATTATCAAAAATTAACAAAGGGCCGAAAACACAAATCTTGAGGAATAAAACTATAATGATGGATTCCAACCAGATTTTTTAGCAAGTTTGACACACAACGTTTGTATTAATTGTAATGATACATACAATCTATTTTTCTAAACTAAATTAAATTGTTTCCCATTGTTTGAATAGTTTTACTATTTAACTTGAATAGCACCTTCATGATTTTAATGATGCACAATTTAACTGCAACTGAATTCGCTTACTTGTCACTTACAGGATGTTTTTTCTGCAGTACACAGCTGATATTGTTTTTTTCACAAATAAAAGCTGACATGATCATATCTGGTCAAACCATTGCAAAGGTTTTATCCAAGAACTTCGTATACTCAGATTTCTTTTATAACCACGTCATTAATTAGAATTGTAGGCTAAGGAACTTTGTTTTCAGCGTAACGTGAATGTAATCTACATTTGAATGATTAATATTAAAAATCATAAGTTGAAATGTTGATTACAAGAATTTATAACTAAAGAATGAGTCATGCAAAACTCTGACCCTCAGGGGCGGTCTTACTTTCGAGGCCGTACGGGTAGTGGCGACCCCGAGGTACCCTAGCTAATGCTCCCAGATCCCTTCTCTTCTTGTTCTGGAGGCCTATGGCTGGCACACTTTTCTATGTGTCAGCCTATCTCTCTTCTTCACACTCTCTTCTATCTGAGGTAAAGTTCCTCAAACTCTTTCGATCTAGTTTCCCTTTCATTTCTCCCACTAGGGGCCAAGCCACGGTGGAACAGCGTAGGCCCAGGGCTGAATGGCTGGTGGCAAACCAGTCTTTACTATGCGGACTCTGGACACCGGCGACCCTCCAGTTTAAAAGCAGCTTACCCAGGCAATGCGGGGCTCTGTCTGGGTTGACCTTCCATTCCCTAGCTTCTCGTGGGAACAACATGAAGAGAAACAAAAACAAAAATCAAAACCAACCAACCCTTGAAACAGTTCCTGAAGCTGTTTCTAACCTTACCTCTTCCTGCTGAGGTAGCTCCTGAAGCTACCTCGCACATACCACCACCTGGCAACACAACTCAAGAGGTTGTTTATGCCAACATCCCTACCTTCTCCTCAACAAAGTGCCTTAGGAACACAGGAGGTTCCATTGCACACTGAAGCTCCCATACATGGCAAGGCTTTATCTGAGGGAAGGCAGTACAAGCGCTGAGGAAGCAAAATCCCTTCAAGATATAGAAGATCAGCTCCTCAACAGCCCAAGCACTCCCATGTCTACAGGTACGCTGGATGATGCCACAGAGCAACTCGGCAACCTTAGAATGAAGAGGCCCAATCTCACCCACTGCTCAAAGAAGAGAAGCACTAAAGGCTAAACTTCTTGAAAAGGGTGAAGCTTTTGACCCTTCCAAGTGGAGGAGGGGGAAAAAAGAAGAAGAAAAATAATCCAGAACGGCAGGAGGTCTCAACTCCGGGCCCAACTGCGGGTACCAAGGCGGGGGTGGGGTCGGCCAAACGCCCCAGAGGCACCTTGGTCACCCCGCCCTCCGCTGAGGGACCCGCAAAGAAGGCTAGGAGGGGAAACCCAAAAGCCCGAAGCCCACGATCCCGAGGCCTCTGGTAGCACACCCAAGGCTACCTACAGAGAGGTCGCAGCGATCAAAATGGCCATAGCCCTCGAAGGCTACCCGGAAGCGAAGCTTAGTGCAGAGCAAGGAGAAGCCATCGAGGACGCAATTATGGAAGAAATCCAACCCCTGGAGGATGGTTCCGTTCCATCGTTTTGCGGGCACCTACCTAGAGAAAGGTGTTTTAATTGCTTCCTGCATCAACGAGCACACCAAACGTTGGCTGGAAGAAGTTATTCAAAGAATAAAACCTCTGGGAGATGACATCTCTCTGAGAGTGGGTCTGCGTAAGGACATCTTGAGGTCCACTAGGGTGTTTTTTCAGAGCTCACCCGAAGCTTCTGAAGAAGACACCTGAAAAGGTACTTGAGATGTTCAATAAGCAGAACCCCAACCTGAATGTAAACGAGTGGAAAATCCTTCCATCCAAGCCAGACCCGAAAGGTTACGGATTCGTCTGCTTCCTGGACGAGGTCTGCTACAAGGCTGTGAAGGCTTCCAACTGTAGAGCCAACTTAGGACTCTAGCAGGTCTCAATTGTCTCCTCGACAGTCAAGGACAATGCCACGAGTTCTACAAATCAACCTCCAGCACAGTAGGGCTGCCTCGGCAGCCTTTCTGCCAGTTCTTCCTCCAGGAGGGATTTGATCTGGCATTGATTCAAGAACCATGGCTTCACCAAGGGAGAGTGGCGGGCCTAAATGAAACCAAAGGGTAAGTTAATTTACTGTACCTCTCTAAGGAATGTCAGAACCTGCATCCTGTTGAAGAGAGGCTTGGATTTTCTAACCCTCAACGAATTCTGCTCCAGAGATCTCACTGTGGGCACACTGACCTGGAAGAATGAAGGCATAGTGCAGAGCACAATTGTAGGCTCCGTATACTTGCCATATGATGCCAGGGAACTCCCTCCATCAAGAGACCTAGAGCTCCTGGTGGAAGAAGCACAAGCCAGACGTCAACAACTTCTTCTAGGTTGTGACGCCAACGCCCATCACTCTGCTGGATGGGGGCAGCACCAACACTAACCCCAGAGGTGAGGCACTTTTACAATTTCTTCTAAGTAGGGACCTATTTATATGTAATAAAGGTAACCGCCCTACGTTCGCAACACGAATTAGACAAGAAGTTATTGACATAACAATCTGCACACAAGGTATACTTGGAATGGTTGATAAGTGGCACGTAAGCGAAGAGGCCTCATTATCGGATCACAGGTATGTCCGCTTTAACTTGCAAGATGAGGCTGCAGAGGTCCTCTATCGCAATCCCAGGAGGACTGACTGGTTGGGATATAAGTCTGACCTTCAGTCACAGTTGGGATCGGTAGGCGGGAAAGGGTGCGATGCTTCACAGACATAGATCAGATAGCTTCTGACCTGCAGAATGCTATAATCAATAGCTTCCACGACAATTGGCTCATTGCGACGGGGGGGAAGAGTCGAACCAATACTAAGTGGTGGACTGCGGACCTCGCTCGCAAAAGGGCTAATGTCAGGAAGCTGTACAATCAATGCAAAAGGAGCCGTATCTGGGAGTCCTATCATAGAGCTCTAACAGAATACAGCCTAGCAATTAAAAAAGCAAAACAAAGTTCCTGGAGGCAGTTTACACAGAAGGTAAATGAGTTAAGCGCGGCAGCTAGACTGCAACGCTTACTAGCCTCAAGTCCAACCGGTCACTTGGGATCTTTAAGGTCCCAGGGAGGTCAACACACTTCCGGGTCTAGTGATAGCCTCAAACTTCTCCTTGAGACTCACTTCCCTGATTGTATCTTTGAGAATGACAACACTGGAACGTCTGGTAACCACGAGGCAGGCTCACGGCCAAGAGCTTGTCGTGGTGGCTGGGCCATTGCCAGAAGGATTGTCACTCTCTCTAAAGCCAAATGGGCAATTTCTAAATTTGCCCCTTTCAAATCTGCAGGAGGGGATGGAATCTTTCCGGCCCTGCTTCAACAAGGGCCGGAGAATCTCCTTACCCTTCTATGTGAAACTATTCAGGGCGAGCCTAGCCTATGGGTACATACCACAAGTCTGGCGTCTCAACAGGGTGGTCTTCATCCCTAAAAAAGGGAGAGCGGACTACTCTGTCCCTAAATCTTTTCGTCCCATCAGTTTATCTTCGTTTCTACTGAAAACATTAGAAAGACTGGTGGAGAGGCACCTGAGAAAGGGAGTTCTCTCAGACACTCCCCTTCATCGCAACTAACATGCATACCAGCAAGGCAAATCCTGTGAATCAGCACTGCACCAACTAGTCAGTAGGATTGAGGATAGCCTGTCCGCCAAGGAATTGGCATTGTGCACCTTCATAGACATTGAAGGAGCTTTCGACAATGCCAAATTCACTGCAATGGTAAGTAGAGCACAGCGACGTGGCCTCGAGCCAGCTCTGTGCCGGTGGCTTAGGGCCATGCTGTGCTCCAGACGGATCAGGGCCGATCTCAATGAAGTATCGCTTGTGATCGCACCCACAAGGGGATGTCCTCAAGGAGGCATCCTGTCACCTCTACTGTGGAATCTAGTAGTAGATGGTCTACTTGAGGACCTTACTAACAACGGAATCTATGTCCAAGGATATGCAGACGACATAGTCCTTATGGTACAGGGAAAATATACAAATGTTGTTGTTGATATCATGAATACCAACCTTCAACATGTACACAACTGGTGTCAGGGAGAGGGACTGAAAGTAAATCCCTCTAAGACAGTAGTTGTACCATTCACTAGAAAAAAGAACCTAGAGTCTCTTTCTAGGCTGAAACTCGCATCCACTCAGCTGGAGTGGTCAAAGACAGTCAAATATTTAGGACTGACTCTAGACCATAAGCTTACGTGGAATGATCATCTTAATAATATCCTGCACAAAGCAAAGTGGGCGCTCATGACGTCCAGGAGACTTGCAGGAATCTCATGGGGCGTAAAACCCCATATAGCACTATGGCTTTACAAAGCAGTTGTAAGGCCTCAAATCACTTATGGTTCATTAGTCTGGTGGACAAAGGTGAATCAAGTAACTGCCAAAGCCAAGCTTGAAAGCTTACAAAGGCTTGGCACAATCTTTGTAACCGGAGCATTCAGGAGCAGTCCCTCAGCGACCCTCGAGGTGGCTTTAGGACTTCTACCTCTTGATGTCCATATAAAAGCTGAAGCGCGTAAGTCAGCTTATCGGCTGATGGTTGCTGGCTTGTGGAGGAATGGCGCGTCTAACGCGAGCCATGGCGCCATCACTGAAGCTGTAAAACCCAAGCGCTATTCTCGAAATGGTCTCCGACACAATGAGAACGGAGTTCGTATTCAATAAGCCATTTTCTGTTGACTTCTACTCCAGAGATGAGTGGAAATCGCAAGATAACATCCCCAACAATAAGAAAGAGCTTTGTCTGGTACACGGATGGCTCGCTTATTAAGGGTAGAACTGGATATGGAGTGTTTAGTCAATCCCCTAGAACTGCCCTTAGCGGCAGTTTGGGTCGGAACTGCTCCATATTTCAAGCCGAAATCTATGGTATCCTGGCCTGTGCCAACCTAGGCCTCACCAGAAGGTACCAGGGAATGAACATCTGTATAATGTCAGACAGTCAGGCAGCTCTTAAAGCTCTTGACTCCAACAGCATTTCATCCAGGCTTGTGTGGGAGTGCTTTAACACTCTCTGCAAGCTTGGATCACGCAACTGTGTGCGTCTTGGTTGGGTACCGGGCCACACAGGCATAGGTGGCAACGAATGCGCCGACAGGCTTGCCAAAAGCGGAGCAAGCATGCCATACACCGGTCCAGAACCGAGTTGTGGTATAAGCAAGTCAGCCGCTTACCAAAGTATAAACAAATGGTCCAGGAAGACACACCGCTTGCGGTGGCAGAGTCACCAAGGACAAGCACTCGGCAAAAGACTGCTTGCCGATTCTAGCTCCGGATTCACCAGATGGCTGATGGGGCTGGGTAGGGATCGGGTTAAGCAAGTGATTGCCTTGATCACTGGACACGGCCACTTCAGGAAACACCTAAACACTCTAGGTTTACGAAATGAGGACTCGGAGTGTAGACTCTGCAATAAGTCTGAAGAGACTGCAAAACACATAATACTGGACTGTGAGAGACTGGGAGCAAGGAGAAGGGCTCTTTTCGGTGATAAACAACCAGGCGACGAACCAGATGCTAGTATCGGGGAAAAGCTTCTTAGCCTAATTAAGGGCACGAAGATAGGCTTACCCCTCTAACATCAAAGGGGCACACAATAAGCTCAGGTTGACGTGTGAGGATCTATGAATCCACCCCCATATCCCAAAGAAAAAAAAAAAAAAAAAAAAAAATGACATGGTTTTCTGTTGATTATCAATTCCCATACGTCGATATGTGGTAGTGCACTGTTGAAACAATAATACCGTTAAGGTGCGGTAACGTCTACAACACCGTAATTAGATTATTGGAATATCATTGTATTGTGCGGAATAATACTTAAGATAGGAATTAATTGTACTTGGAACGCTATTGAAATTGGAACCTATTGTTATTACCTAATTTACACAGAGAATAACATCGTAGTGGTAGCTGTAATATTAATAGGTAAACTGATTTGTGTTATAATTTCCTGGTGATGCTTTAGAGAGTACGGTTAGGTTGATCTAATAACACTTTGTGATAACGAAGAATGAAAAGGTTCAAATTTTATTTTTTGGAGTTCTGGTGATGTGATATTTAAATTCAAATTAGTATATAATGGCATTGAACCATTATTATTTAATATTTATAAGTTTATTAATTCATACATTTATTATGGAGAAGTTTCAATAATACAATAACAATTGTTGCTTTGAAAACATATGGATAAAGGGTTATATTTAAAATAATTGAATGCGTAAACAAAGAATTCCATTTAAAAACCGCTTATCACAGATGGACATGTGACGGCAATAAATCCAGCTTTGGCAACATCCATCTCAATAAAAGTGGGGTTTATAACTAAAGTTTTGTAATTGCATGATTTATACACCACTTATGAACTGAATGATATTTTAAAATCATGTCACTACTAATAATTTATGCTTTCGTACAGGATTTTATTTAAAGTTTCAATGAGTTCCATTTATGAATCATAAAAATTAAGTTTGATTGAGGATGTTTATTATTCTATTGGATTTGGATGTGCAAGAATTTTTGGGAGTGGACATTTTCCCAAAATTATATTTATATTTCCCACAATTCGATCAGTTTGTGGATGAATAGAATACCTTGTTTTGTTGATACCCAGTACGTAACAAATCCGGGAAATACTACAGACCCGAATGTCTTCTTTGGTTAGAATGCAATTCTATTGGAAACCCCAAAGCGACCGATGAACACCTTCCCTAACACATCACTAAGAGCGTGTCTCTTTATATGGTGACGTATAAGATTCGAGATTTTTTGATAAAGTAGTCCATCATCTTCAAAATGTAATGGTTTCCATTTTCTTTTTCAGGAAAAATGCGCATTCATATGTGCTGAGGAACAAAAAAAGTGGGACATTCAATATTTTAAATGTTATAATTTATGTAAAACCAAAAACCAAATTGAAAGGTGTTCTTTACACATTTCTGCAACAAAGTAAGAACAATGTACAAAGATTTATTCGTAATTACAAGTTAATTCCAAAAAAAAAACTTAAAATTCAAAAAAGGAAAAAGAAATTAAATGGTTAGAATGGTTTTTTTCTTAAACTTTGAGTAGTCCCAAGATGTTTTAGTATCTTTTGTTCCCACCTCGGGCTCTGATGGCTGCCTGTAATCTGCGACCGATGCTGTCAATCAAGCTCCGTATCACCTCCTGGTCCAAGTTATTTCCACTCCTCTTGCATGGCCTGGCCAAGCTGTTGCAAAGAGTGTAACTCACCTCGACGATTTCTAATTGCTCTTCCCATGACATCCCAGATGTGTTCTAATGGATTAAGATCCAGGCTGTGTGCAGGCCATTCCATTACTTCGATTCTAACTTCACGTAAGTAATTTTGCACCACCCTTGCGGTGTTTGGACGAGAATTATCTTGCATCAGCATGAATCTAGGACCCACAAATCCCGCAAAAACCACTACATGTTCTGACAAAAACTCTTTCACATACCTTTCAGCATTTAATGTTCCTATACTAACAATTACAAGCTCAGTGTGAGCCCTCCTTAAAATTCCTCCCCAAACCATTATGGACCCACAATCAAAACTGTCTCTTGGCGATATTGCACATTAAGCAAATCTCTCTCCAGCCCGTCTCCACATTCTTTCATGACCGTCTGGTGATCTCAGGGAGAACCGAGACTCATCCGTCCACAGCACTGGGCTCCACTGCTCTACGGTCCATTTTACGTGAGTTCGAGCAAACTCCAAACCAGCTCTTCGGTGGCGCGGGAGCAGCCTAGGACCTGTAGATGGGCGATAAGCTCCAAGTCCCCCCCTCCTGTAACCTTCTTCTAATTTTTTTGTGTAGAAAAATTCACTCCACGGGCTCTCAGAAGCTCATTACGAACTTCAAAAGAAGTTCGGAACCGATTTCTCAAACTTACTGACACAACAAAACGATCATCTGTGGCACATGTTGTTCTGTTACGGCCTGATCACTGCCTCCTTTCATAACTTCCTGTTAATCTAAAGCGAACCACAGCTCTGCTTATGTTGGAACTAGGGAACCCTGTTATGTTTTCTACTTCTCGCAATGTTAAGCCACTATCAACTAAAGCAACGGCTCTGGCACAATCTGTTGCTGACAGAGGCATTTTCTGTTATTGTCTAAGCTGGGAATGACCTGCAGTAATGGATAGACACACAGACTGAGGCAGCCAATGATCACAAGTGGGTGAAAGTTTATTTCTGAGCTGAAGAGGAAGACATTATTTTAGACTCATGATAAGATTAGGAATATTAATAAAGTAAGCCAGATGTTTCAGGATATATTTTGAAGAAATCATGTGAGGAATCAGCAACAGATAAGAAAAATGTAGAAATATGTAATTTTAAATAAAATATTACACATTTTAAAACAATTTAAAAGCTTGTCCCACTTTTTTTTGTCCCTCAGTGTAGATATAAATCGATAGTAATGCTCTTCTAAGGTGCTCTAACTTTGTACTTCTTTCTTCACACGGGGCTATTTACTGATACGCAAATACTACAATTTCTACCCTAACTCTTCACATACATAATTATTTTTGGCCAATAAAACCTTACTCGTGTCTCGCTTACTGCCTCCTGAAACGCCGTAGTGGAGCTGCCTTATGTCCGGAACTCATTGCCGGGCAATCTTTTTAAAATTCCCACTGAATTTTCTAATGCATTCTTTAAGATACCCTTGCCTTCTACAATAGGGAGAACCCAACGGTGCTCACAAATTCTTCATGTTCGGCGACAACGGTACTACTCCATGCCAGTATCGTTTTCCTTTCCCTCATCTCATCCAAGCTCACAGGTATTTCAGATCCTACTGTGACTTTAACATCTCAATATGTCTCTACTACTAATTACCTAAAAAGTGGTCCTCCTTTCAGTAATCTTGGCGCAAAGGAATTTTATGTGTTTAATAGCTGGGGCTTCGGGAAACATCTTCTGCGTTCTGGTGACTAGTACCTGGACGATGGACCGATTGAAAGTCTTATTCCCGCAGATGTTCTTATCCAGCGTTCTTAAATTAGAGCTTAAGAAAAGACAATAATAGTATTATCTTTATAATTATCTAGAATAGTAGTTGATAAATGACTTTGTCTATGTGACGGCCAAGATAAATGTTGTAAAGCTTCCCGCGCTTGAGAGGCGATGTCTCGTATTAACGGAGAAGTTTGATCGGCTAGACGTTATATTTTAATAATAACTTTCATGTTCTGCCTTAAATGAGGTATATTACAGGGGATTAGCCACCATTTATTTCTAGTTCGTTAAGTTGTTGATTTCCTAAATGCAATTGAATAATTAGCTCACGTTTATTAAAACCAATGAAAGCGACATGACTATTGACATGACTCAATAAGAACTTTTCGGCATTTACATTATTGAAACAATAAAAAACATACAATGTTCAATATGGCGCCTAAGACCTCTTTCTATTAAAATTTTTAAGTTTAAAGTGAAACACCAAAGAAGAAAGCACAGATATTTGCAAGGAAAATATCAAAGACAGTAAGGTGTTCTTAAGGAACGTTTGTATAAAGAATACAGGTAAAAGTTTACAAAGGCTTGAAACTTACTTCTCAGATAGCCCTTTGATCAAGGTTTTATCAGAAACTCCTTTAAACTGTTTGAAAACTGAAACCAAATTCAATTTGTTATTTTAATCTTATATAAGAGGAATGGGATTTCTGGAAATTTATAATTTGCTACAAAATAATGTAGGTATGTCGCTTAAATGGCATTTTAAAAGGTTAAAAGCATCTCTGAGAGAGGTAATTTTTAGGTCTTGCCATAAGCTCGTGTAGTGCAGGGTGAAATTCTAATTAATTTTAAGTAAAATTAACATTATTTCAGTGAGTACTTAAAAGCGTTTCAAAGGATATCGTGTTATTTCATCTAATTTTATTTGTGTAGATTGTAGTTAGGGTATTTGTCAATCTACAGTAGAGATTAGATTATACATTTCAAAATTAATTGCATTGTTAATTGCGTCGCTGAACAATGTTTTTGTTTTAGTTTTTTCTCTTGATTGCCTACAGCCACCGATAATCATGATATACTTTTATTTCTTGAGGACTATGATCTGTAATATTTGTATGCGGTTTTTTGCGCAGTCATTGTAATTAATTTCTGATACGATGTTTGTACTATTTCAATAATTATATTTTCCTATTGAACTTATATAGTATTAACGGTACTCATTATCTCACGTACAGGAACGATGCAACTATGTGAGGAACTATTTCTGTAAATTTCAGAGTACCTACCAATATGGAATTGTCTTATTAATGTATGATTATTTAAGATGAGTAAAGTAATTATGTAATACGATAGTATATTGTCCTTCTGCGATCCACCTGTTCGTTAAAATGATGGCATATTTTCTATTGAATTTTATTTGTTTTTGCACATTCATTTAAACTAACAGCTAATATTCCCATCAAATGATCCTTTTTTTCTTTAAATGTCTATAGTAATATCAATAATGTCTATAACTTCAGTTACCCATTTAAGAGTTTTTTAAAACTTTTAAGTGTGTGACGTGTTTGAAGACGCTAGTGAAAACCAAATGAGGGTAGGACAAAAACACGCAATTAACATGTGATTGTTTAATTGTTTATGGTAAATTTTCATACCCAATACTTTATTATGTTATTGACAGACCATGTTTGACAGTTGCAATATCACCAGATATACTTAATTGTAAATCATAAAAGAGTACATTATGTTTGAATATAATAATATTAAATTTTAAAGCAATATTTTAAACCAAACCATGGCCCCATGTTTATGAATGATGTAGAGTGAATATCAATAAATTATTACGATATTCAATCAATTGTTAGCGTACTATTTGTGACCCACCGTCAATGGAAATGGTGTTATGCAGTGTAAAAATTGGATGATGAAGCTTCATGCGAAATTATTTATTGTTGTTATTGTGGTGATGTAATTTATATTTATATCACATGAAAACAAAACAAATATAGAATTGTTCTGTAAACTATCAAGGAGCTGAATATATTTTTGATGATTTGTTAAGGAGTCTTTGATAACAGCTATCGGGAAATTGTAATAGTTTATAGCTTAATATAACTATGTTGAATACTAGATCCTCTAAAATGTCCGATTGCAGTCTAACGCTTACTATTTAATGTACCATATTTGATGGATTGAACTGCAAATCCACTTGAAGGCTGTTTCTGTTTGTAGAAAATTTAGTGAACAGAAATTTGTGATTTCTTAGATGGTTATAGATTTTTTGTTTGAATTTTATTATATATACCGTTTTAAAAACATCTACATTCCATTGAAACATATTATAACTTCGTCGTTTAATTTGCCGTAAACTGGAATTCCCCTTCACTGAAGTAAAACTATCCCTATTAATAATTCTCTGAAAGCAACATTCATCTCGATATAATGGATACTATGTAATTTCATCTTGGTATACAAAGTAATTATCTAGTAGTCATTATGAGAATATAATTTTCTTTGTATAAAAGCATATAGAGTCAGATTAAACCACGAGTTCTTGGTATTTCATACTTAATCGATCAAAATAGATTTATTTATTTTGGTACGCTGATAAGGTATGCTAAGCTATTAACTCCCTATCGCTACATATTTTACTCGGGTTTTTCATTGTCGCTGGTAGTGATAACAAATAAAACCTAATAAAATCCCTCGTTTAACCATGAACGCTTCTTACTTTATTTTAGTTCTTATATATATATATATATATATATATATATATAATATATATATATAAAATAAACGAGACAAATTACAGCCTGGTAACGATATAGCGAACTTGGGTCCTACCACAGCCCATTCTATTTAGATATTATATGACGATTCTGGAATATTATATTAAGCTACTTGATTGAGACTACTTAACACGGTAACATTTCGTATTATGGTAATCAGAATATTTAAAAATGTATTAATAGTACGATTTTATCGTTGCTATCATGGTTACTCATTACACGTTTGTGAAAATGTTTGCTAACGCCCCAACTAATTCCCACGGAGTAGCAAAATATTGTGAACCTTTATGAATTAAGCTTCATTGAACATTTGGAACCTAATGTTTATAATCATTTATTAGCACTATAGAACAATAAAACAAGGAGCTTGTGTTCTATAATTAGTAAAATTACTTATTACCTGTAGATCTTTCGTTTAAATACTAATTGAAACTTTTTAGTCGAACCATTAATTATCCATAGCACTTCATTTTCGAACGAACTGCAATGGATAGATTTCCATTTCTGTGACAAATCATATAACATGAGTGCATTTCTATAGTAATCCACAATTTTCCATTTGAAAGGTAAAATATTACTTTAGATGGGTGCGTGTTTTCTCTTTAATTATTTTTAATTCAAAATGACTAGATGGAGAAGTTCTGTGTAATATTTACGGCTGTACAGTATAATAGTACATACAAATCTTTCACAAAATGATGTTAGAAATGTGGAATAGCACTGAATGGTACTGAGATTAATGTTTAACTATCTTCTCAACAGAATGTGGTGAGTTTTTCAAGCAATTGGGTCTACATTTATAGTCAACTATTTAAAATTGTCTATACACAAAGATGTAAGAAACGAGATTTTACGATTTTAAAGCATTACGCTTAAGGTTGAATTGGTCTCTCCCTGAAATATATTATAATACTTGTGGTTACTACGGTTTCGTAGGGAAGTTCATAGGGTATACATAAGTACTTACAATCGGAGGTAATTATATTTCCAATGCCAATGTTTAGTTTGAATTTTGCCGTGGTCTAGAAACGTGAAAAAATGTGTATATTTATTACATAATAATTTACTCTGGTCTTAAAATTTGTGTGTGCTATAGTACATTTTTCCGCCAGTGATGAGAATATCCATGAACTATTTGAACACAACCAATCAAATAGTATTTACTTTATGAGTAAAACAGGAACACAAATACAGAGATCATGTTAAATTTCTATATAGTAGTAGGCTATACATTTTTAATAGTCATATATAAGTATCAGATAAACTACCACTGTATTTTTTTGTTCAAAAGGAAATCGGTAGAGGCATGAAAGTGCTACTAAACCTATAAAAGTTTATTTTTAATAAGTAACGTATGAAGAGCAATAAAAAAGTGAATACTTCGGTAAAGTAGATAACATTACTATAACTATGCAAGTTTTTAAATTCAATAATTGTTCTTATAAAGCACATAATATTAGAAATATTTGTAGTGAAATTGGTGTAAACAATAGATACTTATATTATTAAAATATATGATTGAACGTTTAAATTTTTATAATAAGACATGTATTAAGAAGTGATGATAAACGTTATCTCGAGAACGGCTATACCAATGTAGCTAATTCTTTTTCCAAAATATTGATTGAAATCTGAGTAAGTTTAAATCAAAGAAAAACTGAAAAGTAACCATGGACATTTTTTTATAAACTAAATTTAATATTTACTTTTTATAATACAAATTTATCAGAATAAAAAAATTAATGTTGAAACTTTCAGTTGAACTTCGTCAAAGAGGAAGAGACTTTTGTTTCAATTTACATTTTAGAAAAGCGTTTTACCATTATGATGTAGATAGCAAAGACGAAGTTAATATTTTACGCCAGATTGAGCCAGGGACGAATTTAAAACATATAATTACTATTTAAACACTGTTGCAAAACCAGCTTTAATAAACAAAATTCTTAATGTAAACTTCAGTTTGTAACCAATTTAGTTAAAAATTGCAATTTCACTGATGACTTATTTAACAAAGTTATATAATTTATGGTTATTAAAATTATTACGATATTGCATGTTGTCATCCCTTGAATTCTTTTTGTAATATGCCAATTATACTTTTTATCCTCTAAACCTTCATGTTGGATACAGCTATGTGTCAATTCGTTAAACCAATTTTACTCTCTGTGACTGCGGAAAGTCTTCTAACGTAATAAATTAAATATGATAACTAGTTCTGAAAATATTTACCAAAGGATAATTCATTCCTTGTGAATCGTTAATTAAATAAATACTTTAAAATATTATGATATCCTGTCTGACCCCATTTCAATTTCAGTTGAAAAATATATAAAGTACACTAGTTCAATTTTCGGTCACTTATCATGGTACAGTTCTTTGTTTATACAAAATGCTAGCCAAAATAAAAGCAAAGAGCTACTATATGTAGCTGGTATATTAATGGGATACTTGGAATATTAATATGGAATTGGGTGCTTAAAGTAGGAGGATAAAAGTTTTAAAAATGTTTCTCGCAAAAATTTAGTTGTATTGCTACAGATTTTGAGTTGTTTCATAAAATGTTTTTCATACATCCTGTCATGTCTCTATTTGTTGAAAACTTGGTGCATTGTACAAATATAATTTTAATGAAATTATTTCAGCATCGTCTATACGTACTCTGTAATGGAATAAATGTGATAAAGCGAAATAAAACACAGAGGCAAACTGTAGTCTGTAAAGTACAGTCTAGTGCACAAGATTTTATGATATTTGTGTTGCTGCAAAATGCAGTTACCATAAATAAAATAAAAGCATGGAAAACATTTAAATATATTTAAACAAACTTTTCTGCTGCTTATTTTGAGAATTATATATGACTGTTGCAGGAATACATGTTTACTGAAGTATACATTATGTTACAGGACTTAATGTTTACAAAGTCTCTCCTTGAATATTCTGGTCGTTACAGCGGTTTTCCATTTAGATATAAATTTCTGGATGTTTATTACGTGACCATAACTTATTTGTGATCAGTATAATATTTAATACATAATTAATTATTATATCAGTTATATATATACATATAATATATATATATATATATGTATATTATTAATATTACTATTAATTGGATTGGTATTTAACTGGTGGATACTGCTCATAAAGTATATTTAGAGATAGTCATTTATGTATTAAATAGAATTTATCTGTATAATATATTTTCTTGAAAAATCCCATATGCAGATAGTTTAACAGGTATTAAGTGTTACAATTAATAATAATTACATTTACCCTATTTATATCTTAGCTAATGGTAATTATTTAAAACTTCCAATTGGTCTAGGAATATACTTTTTACTAATATTGTGAAGGAAACAAGATTTTTCTGGACATTTACCACCGTTCATTGAAACAAAAAAACACAGTAACACTACGTTTCAAGATCTGCATTATGATCTCTTCTTTAAGTAAACATTTATTATCTACAGACACAAAAGATTTCAACCTTTAAAGTTTTTTCACTTTTGCTATATCTGAACTTATAAACAATAAACCAGTATTTTACACCATTAATTTAAATTCATTTATTTTATTTTGTATCGTTCTTTCTTTACTGAAGAATATTTTCCGTTACATACGTATTCATCCCAATTTTTTCATTTCATTATTCACTATAAAAAACCTTACCTAATATCAGTCCCACCCCATTAGTCAACTAGTGAACTTTATTACAGCATTAGTGCAATGTCAAAGTCAAGTCTCAAAGTGCTTGTACTCACGGCTCGATTGCGGACTGGCTGGGGGTTGTTTGTACCTCATAGTTAGGTTATATATCTAAGATATCTATTAAAATTGTTGTACGTTACTTAAAACATAATCATATATTATTCTAGAATTGGAATGTATGTCTCCGCTTCAGCTGTGAAATCCCTAATTAAGAAAATAGTAACTATAAAATTAGGGCAACGTATTTTCTCACAAAGGTAACTTGTGCAGTAGAAGGCTTGGCTTCATTTACTCTGAACCGCTCTTCAATCAGTCAGGTATGATTTATATGTAGTTAGACTTTTAAACATGGAGAAAATGGAAAATTCCACTACAAACAATGTAGTGTTGTACTTTTTATAACATACCGAATGATTCCGATAAAATTGCCCATTTGTTTCCGGGTTGATACAGGATGTGAATACGAACATTGTGTGTCTAATACAAATGGAGTCATAAATGTTTTATTTATATGAAAATTGAAAATTTATGAATCCCCTCCTTGTTGCATATACTTACTGTTCCCTTTGAGAATCGGCCGGATAAAAAATCAAGTTATTCTAATTAGATGTATTTTTCTTCTTAATTACAAATAAAAGAACCATTTTGTAGAAAAATTAATTTTTCAAAATTTAAATAAGTCGATGTTACGAAGAACTCAGATTTGCATTGACACTAACGGGAGGAACTTTGATTATTTGCTGTAATAAAAATGTTTATTACAATGTAAATAAAGTCTTACCTACCAGGAGGCGTTACTAAAGTTCCCAGTTCTTTTGCAAACAAAATGTTTGCGACTCTATGTCTATTGGACAAAAATGTGTGTATTCATATCATATATTAACCCTGAACGAATAGGCTTTTATCATAATCACTCTGTTATAGGAATAGAAAAATGATTGAACTCGTACAATACCCTCAAAATAATTTATCTTGTATAACACAAGTAACCAAAGACTATGCCAAATATGTTGCACTAGGAATGTAACAGATTGGTGTTTAAAGGCTATGAAGGATACCGCAAAAGTTTGAATTAAAGAGAGTGAATCCCAGGCCATCCAAGGCTCTTATACCTTTCGACTTGGTTAGCGATGAGTTAATTACTTTTTTGGATGCAGTCTTGTCCACTGAACCCCATTCACCTCTAATATCTCTTCCAAATTTACCTTTATTGATCCTCTTGATGTACCCGTGGTGGTTCCTATTGGGATTGAGGGGTTAAAATTGCAAAACAGCCTATTAATGAAATATACGCTTGGTCGTTGTTAGAACACAATTCCACCACCTTGAAATAAAAAAAAACAGACCATTGTTGCCAGTAGTATCTTATTCAAACAATTTTCAAGCGGAATGTTTTTTAAGGCTTTCATTTTCTCAATATTTTTTATAGTTACCGCAGTCTTTCGTTTGTTGGTGTATTCTAGTCGGACATTCTCAAGGTTTTCAGCAGCCAAGCTATTCATAGAACGTTAATTTCAATATATGAGTCATATGAAATGAATATAAATGCACTTTAATCTCGCTGAAAAGCCAACAACGCGCAGTACATATTTTAATGTTTTAAAATAAATGTTTATTATTAAAAGGTATTAAGGATTTATATCGGATATTATATTTAATGAGTAAACACTCCCTCCCTCCTTTAACTTATTACTAATTAGCATTAATATGTTATTGGAAATTTATTGTTACAATTAACAATGAATTAAGCTGTTTTCATAACCGACTGATATTTATGATGAGAATAGCGTATGCAACCACAAAGTTTGTATTAAACATACAATAATGTTTGCATCCAGCATCAAAACGAGGCAGCGAGTTTCCACATATACGAGTAGATTAGATCACTGCTTGCTTTATTTCTATTTCGTTTTATACTCGCCGAACACCGAAACTATCATTTAGATGTATTGAAAATCTAGAACAGTCCTATCAATCAGCTGTAAAAGCTGTACTGTTCATAACAAAACCCTTATATTTTTATACTTTACAAATCCCAATTTCAAGTTTTTCGGCTTTTTTAAAGTTGCATTTAGAGTAATAGAAGAAAAATACTTTAGTGATTACACAATTTAAATATCTTCTCTTTTAATTCAACAAGTAATAGTTTGACGTAGATTAATATTAACTTCTGGTCATATAAAGATAGTATAGGCCTTAGAGCACATTGAACGTGTTTTTCGTTCTCACCGCCTACAGTAAAAGAAATATGCAAAAAATAACAAAAGCTTTTATACTGAGAATTATAATTTTACAAACAAAATTACAAAATGAAAATGTACCAGTAAATTTTTAATAATTTCAGATTCACTTAAGCTCTCAGCTAGGATCTGAGGCCGTTAAAGACGTAATTAGATTTTCTTTAACAATGAGTTGAAATTGTAGTATATACTTAATTTCAATTTATTATATTTAAAAGGTATTAACTGTTATATAAATTAATCCTCTCTGGGGCCCTGTTGTCCAAAAAACATTAATCGAAATAATTTACTAAAATGTTGGAAATCTATTCCAAATCTATTTGCAATAGACGCTGTTATTTAGTATGGAATCCTTAAGATCCCTCAAAGGTCCTTAAAAACTTTTACCCTATTTATCACTTTTTTGGTTGCAGCTGTGATTGACAGGCGTTCTCGGTATTGCGATAGTCAAAGCAACTCGTCTTTCAGTTTAGTTTCTGTGATATGCCTATCACGTAGTTTTTTCTTCTTGGTATTTTTAGGCATCATTTGTCCATTTATGATATCCGATAGAGGCAAAGATATGATATTATTGAAAAAATAGTAGCAGGTCAATAAATAAATATTTAATACTGTAATAATACATTGATAAATCAAGTAAATTAATAATAGATCTGACATATATAAATTTATACATTATGTGTTTATGTCTTTGTTAAATAATACAAATTTATAGTTTTATAATAATAAGTACTAGTTTATATGCGTATTAAAAACCGTAAAATAAACTCACATTTATGTATATACTGACGGGAATCTTAAAATATTTGTAATATTCTGTAAACACTACAGTAAGAAGGGTATTGTACAAAACAGTGCATGCTCACTGCTCTTCGTTATTGAAATGTATGTGGATGGTCCAAAAGTGTTTCAGCATGGTTTGCCCCTTTTGTGGATGGCTCTCGAGTAATGGACCAGTTTCATTATAAATTCATTCTCTTTGTATTCTAGTTTATTACTGAACCTATGTGAAATGTAATAAATAATTGTTTACAAAATTATAAAGCTATTTTATACCAATTTAAATTTTCAAAGGAATGACCAGGCTATTGCTATATTAATATAAATTATTAAACTTTACAGACCACCAGAGTACCTCTTCTATACTTATATAAGCCTAGGCTAATCACGCAAGGGATTAGACAAAATTAAATTTTAAATTTTCTTTGTCCATAAGATATTTTGAGAATAAAATAACATATCGACTTGACATTTCCCATTAAGCTTCATTTATATATACGAAACTTTGTGTTTGAGTGGAAATTCATAGTATGGGATTCGGTTGAGCATTAACAGTTTATTTTTAACTGGCCTTATGAATATCCACGATGCCAACGAGAAAATTCCAAATAAAATGGTTAAACAAACTTGGTAGAAATATGACATTTTATTACGGGACTGCGCTATATAATATTGGAATAAGCTATAGACCTCAAAGTTTTCATGCAACCTCAGATAAGACTTCACGACTCGTGGTGTGGCCAACTATTTCTTTCTTATATAAGATAATTCATTTTTTAGGTCTGTATGCAATGTATTTATAGAAATAATACAAAAGTATAAATATTATAATCAAAATTAATATATGTAATACATCAATATCATAATTAAATCTCTATTACATTTAACTAAATAATCTTTAACAGTCTTTAATAGACTAAACATTTAATATTATAATATAGAAGTTATATCTGTATAAATGGTGCAATTTATACGGATGGATGCAAAATCACCCATGTTAATGTAGTTTTCTTACCTCGCTTTATCCGAAGTGAGAAATTCCACCTCTTCACGACTTCCAATGCTGCAGTGGAATCCATGAAAAGAACCTGTAACTTGCCACATACTGCTGATGTTGATGTCATAAAGGTAGGAAACATGCTAAGAGAGAAACCATACACGTTCATCGCACACGAGGGGAGTTTGTTGTGGTACTACTTTGGCAACAACATTCACAAGGTGTATCTGGGCCAGAGGACACAATTGCCTATTTTAAAAATTATTTTTAGGCATTAATCCTAAGCCTTATTACACCTACACAAGAGGACGTATTCTAATAATAAAGACGTAGTTTTATATCCTTGTATCACATAGCTATTTCAAAGTCCGAGTTACTGACGTTTCTTCAAATTCTGTGTTCTTATATGGCTTTGTAATCAGATTAATCAGTGTTGCGGCGATAAAAATAGATGTCATAAAACTGTATGCAGAATTTAACCTTAAATTTATGGAGGTACTAATAAGCCTACATTGAAATTTTACGTAAAATAGATAATCTGGAGTTAGGGACATATGAGAGGGGCCTTACTTACAGGGACTACAGTAACAAGAAACCTCTTTATCTAAAGTACACCTTTTTTTATTGAAATATACTTATTTTAAACTTACAATTAACTACATTTGTAATTATCTCATTCTCATAGTTTTGTGTAAAATAAAATTGTACTTAAATATTTCATTTCATTTACATTTTCGATGTATAAACACATATATAATTTTGTAAGCTTTTTAAATTACGTCCATTTTAAAGTACAGTAAATAAAGCTATGTTTATAATAGAAATTGTAGGTATATATGAAAATATTGGACTAAAACAGGTGCTATAACAGTTTATTTTTTAACGTGAGTTGGTTAAGTACGTAGATTTGATAAAACTGTCTGTACAAATCTTAATATAGTTTAAGACATTACATACATGTAATAAGCTATATGCTAACTAAAACAAACACTTAGGCTATATTACCTCCCTTTACAAGAGCATCTGTTGAACTTTGCACTTTAAAGTTACAATGCTTGTACTATATTGCGCTTTGTGCACATCAAGTCTGAAAGGTACATTGTATACCTTTGATGCAAATAGATCCTTTTGTTACCTTTCATTCTTTTAAATCTAAATGAAGAGAATACTTGTTTACTTAAAGTGATTTACCACAATATACTAAAATATAATAGAATATTTTATGAATAGTTCTCCAAGTAGTTAACTACAGTATTTATATAGATTTTTCAACCAATCCATACGGTATTTAATTTTAAGTTTCTTTTATAGGCATTCTCAAGAGTCTTTTTAAACATCCAGTATTTTTTTATATATACCTTTTTCTTGTTTTTTAACTTTTATTTAATATGGTTTATTACATCAGAGAATTGAAAATTACTATATGTCTTCTTCGGTACCGTTTATTTTATTACTATTCTAAAAGAATATATTTCTTTTTTAACTTACTGATGCCATAGAACGATTCATTTTGACACAAATTTTCCCATTGCCCTATGCTCTCATCATAAAAAATTAATGCAGTTTTGTGAATATCCCACTACCCATTGAGGTTTAGATGTCATTGCAAACACCAAGTATAAAATACTATTTTTGGGCTTTCAACATCTGTATAACTTAAAGTGATGATATTTTAATTACACTTGTCTTATGCTTTAACAGACAAACAAGAAAATTGTTCATGCATCTAAGCAGCCATAGCAGTTAAAATTGATTTGCCCCTAGATAAGTGCTTATATATATATATATATATATATATATATATATATATATATATATATATATACTAATCACTATGTTGAATAGAAGAAAAGAAAAGAACTATTTTTCACTTCTATATTTCGGGGGATTTAATACCCCCGTCTTCAGGAAGTTTTTAAATAAAAATGAATACAGAACTATAACATGTAAACAAAAAATTATATATATAATTTATATATATATATATATGTATATATATATATATATATATATATATTATATATATACACATATACATACACATTAAATTGTATAAATTGGCAATAACCTTATTTTAATTTCAACAACTATTTCAAAATTACTATATGTCTTCTTCGGTACCGTTTATTTTATTACTATTCTAAAAGAATATATTTCTTTTTTAACTTACTGATGCCATAGAACGATTCATTTTGACACAAATTTTCCCATTGCCCTATGCTCTCATCATAAAAATTAATGCAGTTTTGTGAATATCCCACTACCCATTGAGGTTTAGATGTCATTGCAAACACCAAGTATAAAATACTATTTTTGGGCTTTCAACATCTGTATAAACTTAAAGTGATGATATTTTAATTACACTTGTCTTATGCTTTAACAGACAAACAAGAAATTGTTCATGCATCTAAGCAGCCATAGCAGTTAAAATTGATTTGCCCCTAGATAAGTGCTTATATATATATATATATATATATATATATATATATATATATATATATATATATATACTAATCACTATGTTGAATAGAAGAAAAGAAAAGAACTATTTTTCACTTCTATATTTCGGGGGATTTAATACCCCCGTCTTCAGGAAGTTTTTAAATAAAAATGAATACAGAACTATAACATGTAAACAAAAATTATATATATAATTTTATATATAATATATATATGTATATATATATATATATATATATATACACATATACATACACATTAAATTGTATAAAATGGCAATAACCTTATTTAATTTCAACAACTATTTCAAAATTACTATATGTCTTCTTCGGTACCGTTTATTTTATTACTATTCTAAAAAGAATATATTTCTTTTTTAACTTACTGATGCCATAGAACGATTCATTTTGACACAAATTTTCCCATTGCCCTATGCTCTCATCATAAAAATTAATGCAGTTTTGTGAATATCCCACTACCCATTGAGGTTTAGATGTCATTGCAAACACCAAGTATAAAATACTATTTTTGGGCTTTCAACATCTGTATAACTTAAAGTGATGATATTTTAATTACACTTGTCTTATGCTTTAACAGACAAACAAGAAATTGTTCATGCATCTAAGCAGCCATAGCAGTTAAAATTGATTTGCCCCTAGATAAGTGCTTATATATATATATATATATATATATATTATATATATATATATATATATATACTAATCACTGTGTTGAATAGAAGAAAAGAAAAGAACTATTTTTCACTTCTATATTTCGGGGGATTTAATACCCCCGTCTTCAGGAAGTTTTAAATAAAAATGAATACAGAACTATAACATGTAAACAAAAATTATATATATAATTTATATATATATATATGTATATATATATATACATATATATACACATTAAATTGTATAAATGGCAATAGCCTTATTTAATTTCAAACAACTCCCGGCGGAGCAAGTACTTTTTGTGATTCAATGTTTATTGAAATTATATATATATATATATTATATATATATATATATATATATATATATATTAGTAGATATGAATATGGGGGTTTCTAGACCACTTTTGGGACAGTCAGAAAATCAACATAAAATACTGTTTAAAGGACAACAAACGAATCTGTAACTCACGAATGAAAAATTACCGAATCTATAGCTGTTTGCTTCTACTTTCTTGAGCTGTCAAATCAATCTATTTGAAATGTCTGCTACGAATAAACTATAAATTAAAAACTTATAAACGGAAATGATGGAATTTGCTAACAATTACTCGAGAAGTCGGGGAGAATGTGAGTAAAACCACATTCTTTTGACGAGGTTCTTCATTTAATTTCTCCAAATGTACTATAAAATCATCAAAGATTTCAGGCTTAAAATCGTAATCAAATTCAATATCCAAATAGTGAAAGATTATAGGTAAAATCTTCTCATAATAAACATGTGTATCGATACCTACAAACCTAATGTATTCTTTGAAAAGGAAAATAATTTTTTCAACGGTTATAAGAGATAAGTACAAATTTTTATTCTGTTTTCTAAATTCTGTAACAAATTTTGTTTGTTTTTCACCTCCGTATTGTAATTTTGTAAGCAGATTATTCAAATGTGTTAGTTTATTTCGAAATTTCCTAGGTTTAGGTCTTTCGTACAAAATTAAATTACAATCTCTACAAACTAAATATTTTTTATCAATAATTTCTCCTCTATTATAACACTTGTAACAGTTGGCATTATACTCTTCCATTTAAACAAAAAGATTTTTTTATAAATGGAGATTATGGAACTAACTCTGCCGAGATATAAATTTTTCAGCGCAAATGTTTGTGTTTACATTTCTACAACAGAGATAAATAGAAATAATTTCATTCTATTGTACAACTATTTAGGATATTTTGTCTATGATTACAAAGATTATTCCGGAAGAAATCGAGATTTTTCATCAGCGAAAGAGTATATTTTTGAAGTTTTAGAAGGAATGAAAGAGAATAATATGAATTTAGCAAATTATTTTTCTTAAATAAAAAATCTATTCTACTAAATAGTCATCAAACAACATGAACTCTCCAAAATCACTTCAGTTTCTAGCATTTAAAGAACTTACCACAGGAAATAGTTATAAAGACTTCTTTGAATTACCTAAATATGTTAAAACAAATGTTGATATTTTCCTTAAGTGAAAACGAATCCTTAAATGAAAACGAATTCAGAGAACTTTTAAGTACTAAAAAGTGTTCAATGCAATTTATTACAGACAACTTAGATAGTATAAATATGTTAAATGTAATAGGAGATTTTAAATTAAATAATAGAAAAATAAGAAAAAATATTCCGATTTTTACAAAATAAACTAAAACACCAACAATCTGACATTTTTCATCGCTTTTATGCTAAATTTCATTGCTTATTTGTTTGAAATGTTGAGAAGACAATATCCATACTGGACAAGAAATATGCATACAGCTAGTTTTTTTAAACAAGTCTTTGTAAACAACAAGATTTATCAAAGGAATTTATAAGAGATCACGCTTTTGTTGTAGATTGGGATAAATTATATGGAAAAAAACATTTACGAAACAGATATATTGTGTGTGTGTGGTTCTGACGAAGAAAAGAGAAACGTTTGCCATTTAGCAATTCATTACGATATAATGAAAGACATACAAAATGAATGATTGTGTCTTTGGTGTAGTGTTGTTAGTGTGCGTGTTTGCGCTATGGGGAATCACATCACATTCAACTTCTACGGTGTCTATTGTTTAGAGACTTGGCCCTGCACTGCTACTGTCCAACCAAGTTAATGGCTAGGAGCTGTAATTCGGGTCTTAGACTCTGGAATTTTTTTGTTCCCAAGTCTCAATTTTCTTTGGTATCTACTGTGTAGAAGTTGATGGAGAGATACAATTAGGGAATTTGTGTTGGGTGTTTTGTAAGTGTAATGTTGTATTAATGAACGATGTGAATGATGAATGTAATGAACGAATTAAGGAAGAGAAGGAATTAAGGAATGAAGTGGGAAAGGTGAGGAAGCAAATGGCGCGCCAACCACAGTTGTCATTACTCGGCTTGTTCTATAGTCATTACACTATGGCCACTCGTGTAAAGACTTGTCCCCAACCACTGAACGACAACCATGTCTTCCTCAATAAAAAGCGCGCCTGAAGCTCTGGGATTTGAACCCAGAACCTCAGGCTTTGAAGGCAAGCGTCTTACCAACTGAGCTACGGAGAGTCTCGAAAGTTATAAGCTATATCTCTGCTATATAAGTTGTTCAATTAGGAGTGCTAGTTTACAAATTTATTAATAATTTTATATTTCAAAAACCACTCAACCGATTTTAATGAAATTTGGTACACATATAGTAAATACTTAACTCTTTCGACTTAACTTATCCATAAGGGTGAAATCATCCCCTATTTCTTAATATTCATAAAAAAAATAATCAGGGAAATCTGAAACTTCAAAAACAAGCGAGTTCAACTTAAAATTTCATGAAAATAACAAAATTTTCAAAATCTACCCCAATCATCCCTTATCTTAATACTCTTATATCTCGAGAACTATTGGAGCTTTTTTTGCTGAAATTTGGTATATAGGATCAGTAAATATTAAAGTATTTTTTAAAATCATAACTTCCGGTCCAACCCTTTAAGATGACCTTGGAATAGTTTTTTGTTAATATTATCCCCATTTTTTAAGATATTCTTTTGAAATTAAAAAATGAATACTTATATCAATGTCTTTAACAATTCTGTAAAGTTGTAGAATTATCCAATGAATAATATAGACAATAAGACGATTTTTTCAAAAATTTTACTGAATTTCTCTAATATCGTTCTTAATCACATCATAGGCTAAAAATTTCTCAGAAACCACAACCACATAACATGTCGAGTTAGTAATAGCATTTTGAAAATCCATATTGATAATTATATCGTTCTTTGAACCAGAAATATTTGTCAAACTCTTTGTTGTATCAATGACATAAACAGGTCTATTCGCTAAAAAATTCTTTAGGATTGTAATACATTTCCTTATTATTACAGTAAACTTTCTTAAAATCTTGATACATCTGATACATGATTCTGAAAGGACCTCCGGAAATGTTTAAATTTTGTAATTCATCTGGATAATAAGAACCGTTCAATTTTACTCTGATATTTTTTACATTCAAACTATCAAACTTTGAAGGATTTTTTTCTTGATTATTCTGTCTACCTGTTTGAAAACCGATGATAACGAACTTGGGATTGAAGATATTTCTATAAATATTTGTGATATCGAACGAATAAGTTGTTCCGGAAATACCTTTTTGTTCAATACATTGCCAATCTAGAAAATTAAACATAATGTTTTGACTTTTTGTAATTTCATCAATCAACCTAATTTTACTCGTGGTTTTATAATCAATCATTGGAACTCTAATAAAAAAATCTGTAATTGTTATTTTTCCATCAACAGGCATAACATTTCCAGTTGCAGTCTTCAGAATCACATCATCGTCTTCTGCTCTTATAAAACTTAGATAAAATCCTCCTTTATAGATCGGAATAGTATCATTTTCAAAAAATCCTAATCCAAAATGAGATAAATTTCCAGCTGCTTCAAAAACACCAAATTTAAAATCTGATTCAAAGCCATTAGAAGTTTGAGAAATAACATCACTTTTTGAATACGAAATAGTTCCTTTAATTGTGCTTAATTGGCCACAGTTTTCGACTTCTTCTATCAATTTATTGTGTTTTCTTACTTCAATCTTAGAAAATAAAAACGGTATAAAATTATCGATTAATCTAACATTATCAGTTCCAAGATATGCTTGACCATCATGTTTTTGTTAAAGTTCCAGAAATATAAAACTGGAAGTTAGACGAGCAAAAGTTATCTCCAAAATCAATATTAAACTCAGTTCTTTTATTCCGTTCATTCAAATGTTGTTTACTAATTGGATAGAAATTTTTAAACTCCGCCCTTTCAATATCACTAGCATATTTTCTGTAGTCCGCCATTTAATAAGAGAAAATTTAGAAATTTTAAACATCATGTATAAGAAAGATATCATTTTTTCATCGATCTAATGTACGTTTTTATAAGATAAGATATAAATTTTAGTCATTTTTAATGATCTACTTCGTCGTATTCGGGATTCTCTTCCTTAAATTTTGCGATCTCGGTCACATATTTCAATAAAATTTGCACAGGATAGTAACCGCTATCTATAATATTGTTTCCAATCATATCTTTATCTTTATTTTCATCCAAAAATTTTAAACTCAAGTATTGATAGAGACAAAGAACAGACATATGATCTTTTAATTGATAATGTATATTTTCTTGAATGAACTCTGGGGACAGATTTTGATATTTTGCAATGTTATACCAATTCAATTTGTTTACGTATAATCTCATCATATCTTCGGATAATTCATATTTTTGAGAAATATCATCCCAATGTTCTTTTTTCAAATCTCTTTCGTGTTGCATTATAAAAGATCGAAAGCACTGTAATGTCCCGCCATCTCTATTTATTAAGAAAAAATTTCAAGTTTTTTATAAATTGGCTCTTTTTAGCGTTACATTCAGCACATTTTCCAGAAACTCTTTTAACTCCATTGATATTTGCATAGTATTTTATATCATTTGTTTCAGTTTTTTCCTTACATCTCACACAGTAATATGAGCGCCATTTATTTAGGGAAAATTTATCGTGCATAAAACCCTGCGAGAATACCTATTTCAGTAAGATTTTCCTCGAACTTATTAAGTTTTTCTTCTAATTTTTGAAATTTGACAGCATAAGAATCATTGTATTCAACAAATTTATGACCAATATTCTCAAAAGTTTTCGTAGCATCTAAACTAAACTTATCAAAAGACTCTTTAAATTTAGTAAGTTTTTCATTAATTTCACCAACATCGTCTACTGATCTTTTACTTCTTTCATCAAGTTTTTCATAGACTTCTGTTGTAAAATCTTTAACATGCTGTTTATGATTCTCGTAATTTTTGTTTAGTTCATTAAACATTTTAATATGATCTTCTAATTGAATCATTACAACAACATCAAATGGATTAATTCCTTTACTAACACTGCTAATTCTTTTTCCTTTAAAATCTAAGGCATTTTTAACATTCGGATCATGTAAATCAACAATATCGATGTTTTCTGATAATTTTAGAGGTTTTAAAATTTGTTCTTTAACAACAACATCATGTTTGTCAATACCAGGTCGAACACCGACAATTCTTTTTTTATTAGCCAAACTAACATAATTCTTTTCAACTTTTGATCGCTTCAGTAATTTTATCAGCTTTATCGATATGAGACATTAAATTGGTAAATAATTTTTTTACACCATCATCAACTTCTTTTTCCAATGCTTTTATTTTATCAGCAACTTCATTTGAACTCATGAAATTTGCAAGTTTGTTATCATATTCTGCTTTAAAATCTTCAATCTCGACAGCAAACATATCTGAATCTGGAAGGTTTTGTAATAAATTTTCTAACTTGTTATCAAACTCATTTCTCAAACTATCAAAATTCAAACTATTATTTACATTTTGAATAATTTGTGTTCCAAATACGTCAAAAAATATTTTGTGAATCCATATTTATATTAACGGTAATAATTTGTTAACAACTTCTTTAAAATCTTTACCAGTACTCAGTTCATTCAAAACAAAAACACATAAATGACCACAAATTGGGGGATCTTTATAGTCTTGAATCTGAGAATCATTGTAGTACGACGCTTGATTTTTTCAAATATTTAATCAATTCTATAGGTGGTTTGTCCTCAATTCTTCCATACGAATCAAAATAACATGCATTCTTATCATTTTTATAATAACAAATCCAATGCTGTTTCCACTTCCCATAATCGAGTCCTAAATTCACAATTCCACATTCAAATTTCTTTAACTTTTTCAGGTAATGTATCTCTCAATGAAGATTCCTCTAAAATGTTCAATATTTTTTGCAGATTTCTTCCAATTCCCCGAATGTTAAGGGTTTAAATTTATTTTTTTCAATGTTTGATTTCACGTAAGTTTTTTCATCTCTAATCCAGATCCTGTAACATCTTCCAACTCTTTATCTAACCAATTTAAAATGTTTCGAACAATAGGAATCACCATCCTTTTTAACGATTGGAGCAGCTTTACGAACATAAGGAACAACATTTTTAACAACTGGAATATTTTCTCCAAAATCTAATAAATCTTTCAAAAGTCCACCATTTTTAAGTTCTTTCAACTGATTATAAGAAAATTCTATTCTGGTTCCTTTATTGTTTTTTCTTATGTTTTTTCGAGTTTATTGTATTGTCTATTTGTTAAAAATATCTTATCTTCGCCATTTTTTAGTTGATCTATTTTAAATTGAATACTAACGGGTATTTTCTTCTTAAAAGCGGATTTTATTTTTTCTTTCTGATTTTTGCTGAAGTTTACGTTCACCTCCATTTATATAGTTAAAATTTCAAGTTCTCTTCGATTCCCATTCCTAGTTTTCTCTTCAAAAACATTGCTCCAGCTGTTGGAAGCGCAACAAATCTTTCACCTAAAACTAGCATCTTTTGATAAAAATCTATCCATTGCTTTATCTTGCAAAACTTTATCTGCTATATTATGTCTGGAATTTGTGTCTCTAATGTTTTGCATAAAAAATATCGTTTTCCATAGCAGCTTGATCTAATTTATTTATACCAGGATCTCCTCTTTTTAGTCTTTTTTTCGAGTTTTGTGCCAGGCCCCAGATACTGATAAGATTGGTACGTGTAAATTCAAAAGGTAAATTGTTGATAAAATCATTCAAAAGTCCGCTACCTTCAATCATAAGATGAACTTATTGCCGGCAAAAAACTCGTTTTAAATATTTAATTCCATCAGGTTTTTCAATCATTTCATCAAGTTTGTTCGAAATAAAATCTTTAATCGCTTTCTTTTCGTTCAAAAAATTGTTGTTTCCAGCCTTTTCTTGAGCATAAATATAATTTATAATTCCATCGAGTTTTGTCAAATCGTCGATATATCTGTACTCAATCTTATTATCATTTGTATTTTCTTACACCTGATCCTTCGATTCGTTTTTCCCAAATTGGTTTAATTAATTTAATATATTTTTTACCTCTACTTTGACTTAGGCTTCTTAGTAGATGGATCATTATTTTTGTAAATTGAGTCAGATTCCCATAAAATTTCTGTATACTTTTTCAAATCTTTCTTCAGAATATAAATTATCTTTTGGAGGCGTCATAGTCTGTTTAATAATCTCCCATAAACCTTGAGTTCCTTTCATATGTTTTTTTCATTAATAATGATATCATTATGTTCAAAATTCACGGGCAAATTTCCAATCATAAAACTTTTCTTTTTTTTTATCCCAATACAAACCAAATTTATCATCTTTTACTCTAGGAAGGAATTTTTTTAACCAATTTCACACCAATTATTATATCCGTTGTTCCAGGACTTATTGGTTCAACTATGGTAGAGTCTTCAATGATTCGAGGTCTAAATGGTGTTGAAGATGGTAATTTTGGCAATTCAAACTCTTCAGATTCTGGAATCGAAATATCAGCAAATTGTCGTACAACTGGAACCAAAATTCATCAAATTGTGATTATCGCTTAAAACATTTTCAATTTTTGCCCTCAACGTTTTTTATTGCAGAAGTTACAGGTTGATTGATTTTTTGAATAAATTCTTGTTCTTTTTCATCAATTCGAATCTGTTTCTTTAAATTCTTTGATTAATTTCTTTTCGATTTGATCAAGTTTTTTCGCTTCTTCAGAAGTTACGTTCACCATTTAATTAGAAAAATTTTTGAAACGTGGAAGCGTAAAAACGTGAACACGAAACGTAAAACGTGAACGTGGAACGTAAAAACGTGAACGTGGAAACGTAAAACGTGAACGTGGAACGTAAACACGAAACGTAAAACATGAACGTGAAAACGTAAACACGAACGTGAAACATGAACGTGAAACATGAACGTGAACGTGGAACGTGAACAGATTTACCGTTTTTTTCTGTTATTTTCATAATGTAAATAAAAAATTAAAGATAATATAAAAATAGTTTTGTAAAAAATATTTTATCAAGTAGATTTGTCAGACCACTGAGCAGCATTTATGTTAGAAAATTTATTCAAATATTTTTCCATTTTTTTAGGCTTCAAAGTTAGATTAATAGTTAAAAAAAAAACCGTAGTCTTCTTTCCAAATTTTATCACACAACTCAATAAAGTGGTTAAAACTCATATCAGATCCTACATAATTGTTATAAAATCTTTCTGGAATAATGATCATCTTGTTTAAAAACACACAACATATTCAAATTATTTTCTTATAACTTGTTTATCAACCTTTGAAAAGCATTGAGAAAGATGGATACAAGATATGTTTTTTGTGACGAGACATTACGAAATATTCTTTAATAACGTCTTGATTTTCTAAAATACAATCATCGAAAACGATTAAAGAATTTGGTTTACATTCGCTTAAGTGAACTATGTCCTCGGAAGCATTATAAAAATGTGATATTTTTTTTGTTTAAGTTTTTCTCAATATTTTTCAAATCTTTCTTGTAATTTTTTTATAGGCGTCTTGTTCTAAAAGATTTTACTAAAAACATACAAATTGGAATAAGGAATCAACCTATTGTAGATAAAATTCAATAATAAAGTTGTTTTTTCCACATCCACTTGAACCAACAATTAATAATCTGATTGGTTTGATCTTTCTTACTTTCTTCAAACGTTTGAAGTTTTATCTGATCTTTTTGCTTTAAAAATTTCTCCATTTAAATAGCGAAAATGAAGCTGTTTCAAGTTGACTTCAGAAAGCTCTCAATTATTTTTAAACTTGGAACATCCTATACACTTAGAGGAAGAATCAAATTATTTTATCGGTTTAAGCGGTTTTTATTCTGACAATTTTGTAATAAATATTAGTGAAAGTTCTCCTTATTTTATAGGATTTAGTGAGAAGAACATAACAAAATATTATGGTTTAAACAAAGGATATTATACTTTCGATCAAATAAAAAATTCCCTTAAAAATTATCTGGAAAACATTCAAACAATCAGATAAATCTTTAAACTTTGAAAAAAAACAAGTTTGAAATGCAAAAAAAATTACCTCTCTAATAAAATTCAAATAAAATCACTAGTAAGAATAATGTTTTATAGCAATTATAGTAGATTTATTAGGGTTTGTTCAAGAAACTATTGAGCCAAATCAGGTATATTTAGGAAATAAAACGCCAAAATTTAGACCGTTTGATGTAATTGAAGTACATTGTAATCTCGTTGAACCTAGTTTTGAAACTTCATACCGAACATTTACACAAAGAATCTGAAATTTTGTACACTTTTTTTCCCAAATGTTGCTTATGGATCAAAAATCAGTGAAAAAACCGAATGAAATCGATTATATTCCAATTAGAAAAAATATTAAAAGAATTCAAAAAATCGTTCTAAACTATACAAGACTCTGAGGGAAATTTATTAAATAATGAGAGTAAAACAACAATATATTTAAGATTGTCGAAAGAATGATGAATCAAGGGGGGAACGAATCGTTCTTCTTGCCTTCAAACTTTCAAAAAAAAAACACCGTTTTTATCAATGAATCTGTGCCTTTATTCTCGAAATAAAAATGTTTCTATCTAAATGGAGACAGTTGTAGATCTAATAAATAATCAACTCAAATTCAATAATACAGAAATTTTTACGATTGTTGACGAAAATAACGAAATTTGGTTCAACAGCAAAAGATGTTGCAGAAATTTTAGAATATGAAAACACGAGGCAAGCTATCATAAATAATGTCGATAATGACGATAATACAACTTTTGAAATGTATAAAATTACAGGAGTCTATCCCATAGACCCCGAGAAAAATTATAAAAAAAAACACTGTTTTTCATTAATGAATCTGGTCTTTATACTGAAATAAAAATTACTAGTTAAAAATTTTTCTATCTAAATGGAGTCACTTGTAGGCCTACTCAATAATCAACTCAAATTCAATAACACAAATATCTTAACGATTGTAGACGAAAACAATATGATCTGGTTTAAGGCTAAAGATGTTGCACAAAATTCTAGAATATGAAAATACTATGAAAACGATCAGATTAAACGTTGACGAAGATGATAAATTAACATTTAAAGACATGAAATCAAGGGGGCTATTGAATAGCTTACCTTCAAACTTTCAAAACAACACTGTTTTCGTTAATGAATCTGGACTTTATTCATTAATTTTGAGATCGCATAAATCAGAAGCGAAATTGTTTAAAAAGTGGGTTACAAAAGAAGTTTTGCCAAGTATTCGTAAATTTGGTGAGTACAAACTTGAAAACAAGATTAAATATTTAGAGGACGAAGTAAAACACTTGCAAATTAAAGATGAAATCAAAACGGAAATAATCGCAAAACAAAGTGTAAAAATTGACTTAATGAAACCAGACCTTGTTTGTAAAGATTTTGCTAAGAAAAAACACCATGTTTTTGTATTAATTAAGAAGAATCACATGTGGGAATATCCTTATTACGTTATCAGAGCTCAAAAGAGAGAAATACCGAAAAGATTGAAAGAACTTGAAATTGATTACCCAGAAATGGAAATTTTATTAAGATATGGAGCTCCAAATAGTATAAATCTCTACAACCAAATGAAAGAATCTTTGAATATTTTATACAACGGAAATCATTTTACTACAAATATGGCAGAATCTCGACTGATTTATAGAATATCTAAATTACACGATGAAAATGTTTCTAAATTTTACTAAACATTCGAATTATGATATTTTGTTTGTAAAAGTTTAGCATAACTAGGTAACCAATATAGAATTTTTTTTTCATATTCACAAGGCGTTTTCGTTTTTATAACTTTCGCTGAAAATGTTTTTAGCACAATCTTTGCAAAAAGCATCTTTTCTACTTTACTATACTGCCAGTTATTAAATTCAGAAACGTTTTTAATTTCTTTACAAAAGTAACACAATTTTTTTCTCTTCTAAAGTTAATTTGTCCATTTTATCATGAACCTTACAATAACAGTCTTTTCTGTTCTTTTCCTTATAAAATTCTTGACACTTTGTACATTTCTTTTGAGATTCCATTTATATAGAAAAAATTATTACACGATGAAAATGTTAAACTCTCGAATTATGATATTTTTGTCTGTAAATGTTTTTGAAGATGAGGTAACCATTGAATGATTCGTCCACACTCGCAAAGAGTCGGTTTCTTTTGACTTTTTTGAATAATTCTTTTAGCACAATCTTTACAATGTGCATGTTTTTTATTTTTACTATAATGCCAATCGTAAAATTTGGAAATATCCTTAATTTCTTTACAAACGCAACATTTTTTCTCTTCTAACGTTAATTTTTCTATTTTATCGTATAATTCTCTGTTATATTTACTACGACAATCCTTACAATAATAGTATAATCCATCTTTTCTAGTCTTATCTTGAGAAAACTTCGTCAAATCTTTAAATTCTTGACACTTTATACATTTCTTTTGAGCCTCCATTTATATACAAAAAATTATAGCTTTGACTTTCTCAATTCATATTCGTAAAAACTTCCACTTATTTCTTCATTATTTAAATCTTTTATACTATAAGTTACAGGATCTGTGTTATTGATTTGATAAATCACAAAGATTTCTCTTGACCAATTGTTCTTATATTTGTTCGAAAATGTTGTTTTTTTACTAACAATTCTTACATGTTCATTGACTTTAAATTTAGTTTTCGTGTGAATTTCTGGTGGAACATACTTGAAAACGGTCTCTAAATAACTCCTTTTCTGCATCTTTATCTACGACTTTGGGCTTCATTTTGATTGTGCTGTGAACTGTATCGTTATAATTGTTTACGATGTTTTTGAAGAATATCGATCCATTTAAAGTTTTTATTAATCTCAAAAATTACTTTCATCCTTTCCGTTTTGAGTTCTGTTATATCTCTCTACAATACTTGATTTTCTCTTCGTTTTCAGTATGATAAATCTTAATGTTATATTTCCTCAAACACATCGTTAAATTCTTTATTTTTAAAACTCTAAACCCTTATCTGTATGAAGAAGATTCGGAGGTTTATGCCCGATCCTCATGGCATCTTTTACTATATCTTCGAAAGCTTTTTGAAACATCCTTGCCGTTTTTTCTTTTGATAGCTCTTGACCAAGCATATTTTGAGAAAGTTATCAATAACATTTAACATATACTTAAATCCATCATTTTGATCTGAATAGTTAGACATTATAACTAAATCTGCTGCCCAATAAATCGTCAATTGCTAAAGTTATAATTTTTCTCTTTTTAAACTTTTTTTCGTACTGGTGCATGAATTTCTCTAGCATCAATTTCTATATCTTCTTTATTCTTCAATTCTTTCTTTTACCTTGTTTTTCATAAGGATTCTTTATAAATTTACTCTTATTTGTCTTACATTTTGAACATTTTGCTGCAATTCTATACAACCCGTTTTTGAGTTTGAACAATCTTAGAATCTATATTTTTCGTTTTCTTTTTACACTTGTGACAGTGAATTAAATCATCTTCCATTTATATATCAAAGTTTCCAACTTTGTTTAACTCTCCTAAAAATATCTGTTTTAATTTTCGCCTTTATATCCATACGGTACTGTATCGATCTTATTTTCTAGGACAATTCTCTTATCATCTTTAGCGTTTCAGTGCTAACTTGTTTATAGTAACGGTGTGTACAACTCATGTTTGTAGCTTTTGATTACTGTCATCTCTCTAAATTCTTCTTTATCTTCGAACAAACATTTCTTCAAGTTTTCGATATTTATTGTTTTATTTACAACGCTTCTCTTAATCCCTTTGCATCTTACTGGATTTTTGTCTAGATATTTGTACGAGTACATTTTCGATCTCAATCCCACAAAATTCTTCTTAAAACTTCGCTATTTAACTCATCTTTGAATTTCCCTATTACCTTCTTATTTTTAGTAGTGAAAACCATTCGTGATCTTTTGGATAATCACTTGTATCAAAGTCATCTATATTTTCTTTAATAATTTTAAAAAGGATCTCGTTTCAATTCTAGGAAATAACTGTCTGTATCCATGTAACACAGATTCAAATCTGGGTCAAACATCTTTAATTTATCGTAATAAAACTCATACATTAACAATTTTGATAGGTCAAGAACTGAAAATCCTATGTAGATCGGTTTGTTAAATTTAACCTTTTGTTTATACATGTGACTCGCTATACAGTTGTCGTCAAAGATATTAAAGCATTTGAAGTTTGTTTTTCTTGGCCTGTTTTCATTGAAAATTTTTCATTTCCTAGTTTGATATCACATCTATTTCGCACATTTTCCATACTTTTTCCAAAAACTGAGTTGTTCATTAGCTTGTAAAAATCTTTCTCAAAGTCACTTGTAGCTTTGGTTCTCATGTTTGTGTTAAAATCAATGTACTTTTTCATAAAAGGCTTCTGATCGATCGTAATGCTATAACTCTATTCACATGTTTCAACACCATCCCTTGTTCGAGGTAAAATTTCAAATTTTTTGAAATGAACAACGTATTTCAGTTTTATCCAGTAAAGTTTGTGCAAAGTTTGTTTTTATAATGTTCGGGAGCAGGGAAGAGGTAAATCCTTGTGATTGTTCATGTAAAATTTGTTGGATATCCTAGATCAACTTCGAGAATATAGCCATAATCTTCGTCGCCAGTGAGTTCTAAAATTGTTTCTTGCCACTCTTCTTTTGTATATGTTTTAGGATTCATCCACTTGATATCACTAAACGGCAGTTTTTGCATAAGACCATAACCATAAAGGTTGTTTGCATCGACATAAAGTAAATAGTTTTCAGGTTTTTGTCTTATCGAAATCTTTCAGATATTTGTTATTTGCTTTCACATATCGCTTAATACATTGAGAAAATACCTCCACGAATACCTTTTTCAATCATTAAATACATATCGTAATCGTGTATCAGTTGAAGCTCGATTTTCGTTAATTTTAACATAGCGTCCCATGCGAGACTTGGAGCAGTTAGATAATGAGCTGGATCAAGTTTGTAACAATTTAGACAAAATGTTTCTGAAGTTTTCGAATATATCAGCGAGCAATAAAACATCTTGGATATTGTACAAATCAGAGTAATTTCCAAGATTTTTTCTCTTTTAATTTGTTCCAAACGCTCAAGTAGTGTTGATAATCTTTCTCGGATATGCTCTCGTCTGTCCAAAAAGTGAATAGAAATCTTGAATTTTCAGCTCTTCTGTGTAATCAAGTTTTTCAATACTATCGATAAATTCGTAAGGAAATATACCTTTTCCAGATAGAATTTTAAAGATTTCTTCTTTCGTCATTTGGTTGTCTTTCTAGAATTGCGTTCAATATTCGTCCATCTTGTATAAAAATGATTTGTATGTTTGAAGTCTTCTTTCTTTAGATTTTTAGCTAACTTTTCAATAGACGATGCCATGAATCTGAACGTATCTACGAACGAAAACTTGATGAATTTTCTAGGCTTATCATTGTCAAACTCATAGCCATATCCAGAATTTACAGAATAATTTATATATTTTTCATCTGTGTTTGCGATCCAAATCAACATTTCCATATTGTTTAGCCATCTCTTTTATGTACAAATGAGTATCGTAATTTGACATATTATGACAGAAAACTGGGAATATTTTGTGGATAATTTCAAATTCAGATTACAACATAAATGAGCAGCACCTCGAAATTTGCCGGTTAAATGACAATGATCTCTTACTTTATTATAACTCTTATCTTTCCAACTATCAGGAGTAAAACCATACTGAATTGACTCAACATCATAAGCAGACCATTCGCAAATATGACAAACGTTTGCATTTTGGTATGAAATTTCTTCTTCTTCAGTCAATTTCATAGGTTTTTTGTTCTTAGAATTATATTTTTGTAGCTATGTATTTTGATATTTTATTGAGTTCTTCAAACAATTTTTGCAGGAACATTTGGCAAATCTTCTTCATTTTTGGCTCGATAACATATAAGGTTTATACATGCGATTGGTTACATTCGATACTAAATATAGAGTAAAACCATAAGGAATATGCTTCTGAATCTTGGTTGTAGTCCGATTTTTGCGGATTGTTTTTGCATGTGGGAATCTTCTCTAATATGCTCTCAAAATCCATATAAATAAACGTACGGATGGCTAAACTTCTTTTGATAATTAGTAAATGATGTTGTTTGACCTGGAAATGGCATAATTGGTTTACAAACTTTCATGTTGCTTGCAAATTTCTAAATGATTTGTTAAATCTCCAGATTTGTTAGAAATGGCTTAAACATCTTCTACAAAGAAATTTCCTTTCTTTATGTTTAGATAACTGTGAACTCACTAATTCTATTTTAGATCGGTTATCAAAACATAATGAGATTTATCTTCTTTTTTTTACATACAATAAATCAACTTCTAACTCGGCGTCATACATTTCTGAAATTTGCAACGGAACAATGTTAAATTTCTCATCATAACTGTAGATATTTATTGACATTTTCGGATACTTATACTTGGAATTGTAACTTCGTTTTTCAAATGATTGTATATCTTTTAAGGACATTGGATACTCGAAACCTGAAAATATCTCGTCATTTACAAATTTTTCGTATTGTTTTGCTCTGTCGACATGAGTCTCGGGTTTTTCAATAGCACATCGGATAGAATAAATAAAGCAATAATCATCTTTATTTTTGATATTTATACAAGCTTTTTTTACCTTTATCTCTTGTGGTAAATCGATATATGATCCTGCGTTCATTATTTCGTGTTTATTAAGGCTCAAAATCAGTTGTTTACAACTTTTAAATGTCCATCCAGAACCTCTATTTGGATGATTTGTCTGTTCTCGATGTGTTAATTTATTAAATTGCTTAGTAATAAAGTCGTTTACGTCAAATATCTTCGTCTGATTTTATAGTAAAATACATTGGGGCAAATTTGTGGTTCACCGTTTACTAAAGTTTCTTTCATATTCACATTCCAAAGAGAGATATCCTTTACTATTTTTCACAGTGTCTTGAAATTTTTCTATTAAACTTTTAATTTCTGGCCTCATAATTGATAGATATTTGTAAATTGACATGGAATTGTCGTTCAAGTCAATACTTTGTTAAAATGTATTGCCTTGAAAAGACCGTGTATTGAGGATAAAACTTCAACATCTATGATAATTTTCAGGTTTTTCGTTAAGAGTTTTGTCAATTTCTTCGATCATTTCAGACTTAGTTTTATCGTTTGTTTCAATGGACAATTTTTCAGCGATTGATTGAATTTTTTCATCATTAAATAGATTGAGATCTTTTTTATCTTCCTTAAAGTTTTTCTTTAATTCACGCAATTTTTCTTATATTGTACATCTTTTCATGATCGACAATTTGATTTTCTTTAGCCCAATTCCTCAAATAATTTAGTTCTTTTTCATAAATATCTTTATTTTTCAGATGATTCTTTGAATTATAATGCCTGGTGTAATGATGTTCAAAAACATCTTTTTTGCAGTTTGGACATGATACCTTTTTCCTCTCCATTTAAATAGGGAAAATTTCTTAACTATGAATTTGAAAAAGTAATGATTTTTACTTGAATTTGACAGAAATCAGCACATTTTCTAGTGAAACAGTGATAGATTCTTCTATTTATTATAGATAAAATCTGTAAACTAAGACTTCAAATTGTGCTGATCTCTGTCAAATTCTAGTAAAAATCATTACTTTTTTCAAATTCATAGTTAAGAAATTTTTACCTTATTTAAATGGAGCTACTAAAGGAATTAAATGAGGTTGGTGATTTAAAGTTCAAAGAATATAAGAAATTAATGGAATTAGAAGAAAATAAGAAGTATACAATGTGTGACATTGGATAAAATGAAAGATAAATTCGGGCTTACAATCATAGCAGAATTAGAAGATTTCAAAGTACATTTGCCAAATAGATTTTTGACTGTTTTGGATGAAAAAAAGATTAAAGAATTGAATAAAAATGATAAATTACACTTGATTGTTACTGGGAAAAAGACTATTAAAGATAAAGAATGTGTTTACTATCAATTTTGTAGAATAGAAGATCTTTCGTTAATTCGTTGCAGACATTTCCGATAGATTGATTTGACAGCTCAAGAAAGTAGAAGCAAACAGCTATAGATTCGGTAATTTTTCATTCGTGAGTTACAGATTCGTTTGTTGTCCTTTAAACAGTATTTTATGTTGATTTTCTGACTGTCCCAAAAGTGGTCTAGAAACCCCATATTCATATCTACTTATATTTCTATATATACATGTTTAATTTGTATAAATGACAATAGCCATATTTAATTATAATAAACACACTGGCTACTATCTCTCTATGCTAATGGCGTTAATCGAAATAAAACAGTTAAGCCTAACAACCGGTATGGATTTATCTAGCTCGTTTAAATTTCAGAATCGAAAATACACGCGCTATCTCTACTTATTGAGCTATAGGAGCATATTAATAACTCTTCAAGTTAATTATAAAATTTCTTTTTAACATATTACTGAATGCTATGGAAAACTCGTAGACACATAAATATCTAAATACGGTTTGCATAAAAACGATTTCATTACATTTTTTTATATTTGTAAAATTATATTGTTGGCTGATAGAGGACCCACGAGGTCGGAGTCAGTCATACAAATAAAAGCTATTTATATAAATTTTAGTTTTTTGGTATTTATTATTTCACAGCAATATTAAAACTTTGATTTGAGATATATTTTGTTACCTAAAAAAATTAAACTGTCCAGGACTCGTTCTTTTACTTTAAGTTTGTCCCTTACAATAGATAATTTGAAAATCGTATAAATAGATTTTAGGAAGATTACTCTTTAATTACGTGGAATACCAATAAGCTAGAATTATTTCATAAGATTATAAAAACTGTATACTAACGCTATGCGTTATGAATGTATAAAATTTTTTCAAATTACTCCTCTGAAGGTAGCTGTTTCAATTTTTATGTAATACATGATGTCTATGTCAAATGTCTTCAATACCCTTAATTATTCTTTACACACTATACGTTGTAATTGACGATTTAAGAGATTTGATATTGTTTGTAATTAATATTTACACCTATAAATAGTTTTTATATAATTATGTCTCCGCCGAGCCGGCATGAAACAGTTTTTATAAAAATTAAAAATGTTAAGATGTATATAATAATAGTATACTTTAAGTTAATTTTTCCTCTACACGATTATTGTTGCTCAGAATAATAAAAATTACTTAATCCCTTACAGAACCATCGCTACAGTCATAGTAATTAAATAATTGACTACAACGGTCTTTTTCAGGCTTGCAAACTAATCGAAAGAATACTACAGTATAAACTTGTATCTGTGAATCTATTTGAAGACAATAACATGGTATGAAGGCTACTGTCCGTTACGAATTTGACAGACTGATTGGTAATATAGCTTACTGTCATATAAGTTATGTTATATTCATAGAGAAGCCTCACAAGCTATATTTCCTTTGATACGTGACTACTTTACACAACACAATCATAACAAGCTCGTAGCGCAAATCAGAAACATTGGCGAGACAGGAATATGTACACAAAACGCCTTATTAGGCTAACAAAATGATTCATTGATTGTTTACTAAGAGGCAAATTTCTAATCATACCATGTCTATTTTGCCTTAGTGGTTTTAATATGTGGCGAGCGTAGGTTCTTCAGTTACAAAAATACATGAAAATAAAAGTACCGTTCATGGAATTTAAAATAAAGCTTGTAAACTCTGCTTTGTATTATATGAATTTTATATAACGAAATAATGCGGGAAATGCATATGTTGACATCTAAACTGGGTCAAAATGCTATAAGATTAAGGTTTGTTATTATACACAATTAAAACAAAATGTGTTGCGTTGTGGTGGGGAAGTTCACCTAACCTGACAGGGGCGAGGAGCAGAGATATATAAAAAAAATAAAAGTGAATTATAGAAACACAGAAAACGGATGAAAGGATACCCAAAGAGAGGATTATATTAGATTAAACAATATGTGTGTTGGGGTGCGGGGGAGCTTTCAGGACCTGTGAGGGGGGAAGATGGAATGTAATAAAAAAAAAAAGGCAAGAAGGCGAAAAATCAAAAGGAAGAAAGAATTGGGTGAGTCAATAATATGTTATATACAATTATAGGCTCTTAACTGCTAGACGGATGGACATGAGAGAGAAGGGATGAAATGAAAAGAGATGAGGTGTAAATACTAGATTTTTAGTTTTTGCGTTGTGAGTTGCGTAGTTCTACCTTTGATTTCGCGTTAACTTATGTTACACGGCGGATATTTCAGGCCTTGGCATACCGAAGTTTACGGAGAAATTTTGGTGTGTAATAGTATGGGAACTGACTCGTGCAGAACCTGAAGTGGGAAGGTGAGAACGCGGGTGAAGTCAAGCTGTAGAGTGCGAGTCGCAAAGAGTACTTAGATGTGTGAGCAGGGTAGTGGAATCGGTGCGTATTCCTGAACGATAAACATTTAGAGTAGGTATGGTGCTATGAGGGGTCCTGAGAATAGTGGCAGGGAGGGCGATGTTGGACAATCAGTGAGCTGTTGTATGGTGTGAGATCAGCAGGTAAACATAAAATCGACGGAGCGGGCGATGTTAATAGGGTCCTCAAGACTAGCCATAGGGAAGGTCCGACAGGCACCTCTTATTTAGTACTATTGAGTTTAAGAATCAGTCTCATCGTTTTTTCATCATCTTTTTTTCTTACGACGTTTCTGATTCTTCAATCTATTAGGCTATCCGAATTCTTTCACTCATGATTGGGCTTGTTTTCATACCTGGTCGTGTCCGCTGGCTCGAATAGAAGGTGGGTCGACTACGGGCACGCTTGATTTATCTAATTTTTACTATTGATTTTTGATTTTCTAGAATTTTTAGATCTCTTGGATATTGCGTATTTTGTTTATTTTCTTTTTTTTTAGCTGTACTTTATTTTTGTTTTTGTCTTCTTTTTTTGTGTGGCGAGGGGCGGGTAGTGGGGGGGCACGGGGACGTTGAGCTGACGGGTTGATGCAAGAGGCAGGAGTGGGTGGTAGATATGACGGAGTATGCATGGGTGGTAGGTTCGGGGGTGCGTGGAGGGCGGATCGACAACAGTGCGGTTGTCGGATACGGTGCGAAGAGTAGGCCGACGTGCGAGGTGGGTTGTTGTCTGTTATTTGTTATGAGATTGGACAGTGTGGGTTTCGTAATAGTGGGGCAGGGCTGTTACGTAGGGGTATTTTTATGTATACGTGCTGTATTGGTTTATTTTTTAGTTTACTACTTTTATTCCTAATTATATTACCATTATTAGTATATTGAAAAATAAATCCTATATATAATAAATACAAATAATAGATATTTTAAGAAATAAACTGAATTTAAAAATAAAGATTTATAGTAGTATTTATTTTATAATGTATCTTCATTTTTTTGTTTTTATTGTATGGTAATATTTTATCTTTTAATTATTTTTTTGATATTTGTGTGGGATTGTTTTTCCTTTATTTATTTTTTGTTTTTCGTTCATTGTTTTTTGTTTTTGTTAGCCGTGTTTGGGAGCATAGTTTTATCACGTGTCTTTCTTTTTTTTTAATTATTGTGGTATTCTCATATTGACTTACACTAGTGTCGCATTCCAAGTTGGGGCTATTGAGTGCTGGGCTGCCGTTAACGTCGGCACGATTGGCTGGGATTGGCGGTTGAGGAATCTCGGCGTCGAGTGGCAGTGGAGTACGGAATTTGTCGGTTTCTGTTCTTCTAGTATTGTGCACAGGATATGCTTAATTTGTTGTATGTTGCTAGGTCGTGACTAGTAACAGTTGTAATTGGGTGTAGATGTAGTGTGATCTACCTTCTTAAAGTTGTTTTTTTTTTTTTTTTACTCTTTCTCTACTATCTTTTGACCTATTGTGGCTTTAATTAGTTGATTGTTGTTTTTTTTTATTGGTTTTTTTTTTGCTTTTTTAGAGTTTTATTTATTTACGTTTTTTGTGGATTGGTTGCTTACGGTGGTGCAGGGTGAGGACGTATGATCGCCGCGGCCAACGCAGCTAATGCGGGGCCGGGAACAGGGCGCGGCAGGCGGTCGGCAGGAAAGAGTGAAGGAGGAAGCGAGCGCCCTGGGAGTGGAGGGATGATTCACGGGAGGGAGGGTAGTTGTGGTGTATGAATGTTTTATGAGCTTTTTACAATTGTCTTCATGGTATTGTTTTATTCAATTTTTATTTTTTATGTTGCTAGTATAGCTGTTCTATTTGTTGGTTTTTACTGATTTTGCAGATCTTCTCTTTCGCTATTTTATCCGCATTTATGTTTTCCGGCCTGTTTTACATATTTTGTATCCCGTTATTCTTTTACGGCAAATATTATAATGTACAAAGAAAAAATGTATTAAAATATAAATAGTTTGAATATTTTATATCGTTAGTTCAAAAACACCCCCAGCTAGAGCAATTGGTTTTTTATTTTACCTCTACTTTTTCTTTTTTTTTCGGTCAGATTCTATTTTATTTTAATTTTATTTTTTCTTTTTTATATTTTAACTGTTTTTTTTTTTTTTTTTGTCTACATTAATGGTAGTATTCTTTGGGGGGGACGGGGGGAAAGAAAAAAAAAAACAAAAAAATACAAAAAGGAAAAAAAAACAGAAAAAAAAAGAAAAAAACAATGAAAAAAAAAAAAGAAAAATAAAACACCAATGGAAAGCAGATTAGAGACGAGTGTAAAATAAAAGACCAAACGAGATTGTAAACAAAATGGCAAAAAAATAGCAATAAAATATCACAAATCTCGAACGAAACGTTACTTGTTTACATCATTATTTCGATATCATTATTTACGGAAAATGCTTGTTTCCCTACACAATACGATCCTCATCGTTTATAAAAAATGAACATAAATAGAGTAAATTTAATTAAATCGTCAATATTCTTCGTATATATAATGTTTGTATACTATCAAAATAATGATCATATGCCGATGTACAATTAAAACTTTTTCTTATAGCATCGATCTATATATTTTTTAGCATATTAAAATAAAAACTATAAGACTTATCAGGTTACAGACATAGACGAATTCCCATTTCCAAGTCACAATGCCTTGGCATCTGCTTTGTACTTTTTAGGCAATAGCCGAGAAAAACAATAACACTTTACCCACTAAAATTATTGTATATAAGTATCATAAAATTTTATTGAAAAATTTAACATTACTTCTTTAGTCATGGACAGCATGCGGCCCACTCTAAACAGTCCTTATATCTTAAATTAAGATAGCAATAGTTTCCGAGCTTTTTATCAATAAAGGTGTTTCAATGATACTTATCCACTGTATTGGTAAAACTATATCACCACTATAACAAAATGGACGAGAGGTTCCTTGTGAATAATTTGAAAACGGGAACTAAAAAAAAAATTAACGCGTGAAAAAAATAACTTTATAGACATTATTTTAATTTTTATTATGGGATAATCTATACTTTGACATATGACACCGCAGATATAAGGAAACAATAAATGCAGCTATTTTGTTATGGTTTGAACCAGAATAATCCGAGAGTCGGTAACAGGATTGTACCTGTATGGTACTCTCGTAATAGGCATATCTACTGCCAATATTGTTTTCTAGCTTTGTCTGAAAATCACAGTAATATTTTCATTTATCTGATTAAAGATTTGCCTTTATACAAGGACAACATATATTAGGTTCAGTCAAAATGGCTTATTAAATGAATACTGTTTAAAACAACCAGTCATTCAGCGTTATTCTTTTAAAGTAATATTATTTTAAAGTCATTTTATAATATGAACAACTTCTTAAAATATGGCAAGAGCGCAATATTAGATGTAAGTATATCAAAAAAAAATTAACAAAGGGCCGAAAACAACAATCTTCGTGATAATAAATATAATGATGGGATTCCCACATCACCAGATATTTTTTAATGTAAGTTTGACACACAATCGATTAGTATTAATTGTAATGATACATACAATCTATTTGTCTAAAATCTAAATTAAATTTGATTCCCATTGTTTGAATAGTCTACTATCTTAACTTGAATAGCACCTTCAGATTTTGTATGATGAACCAAATTTTAAACTGAATACTGGATCCTTTAACTTGTCCAATCTTACATGATGTTCTTTCTGCGTAGACCACAGCTGATAAATTTTATTCACAAATAAAGCTGGACATGATCCATATCTGGTCAAACCATTGCGAATTGGTTTTATTATCCAAGGAACTTCGTAGACTCAGATTTCTTTATAAACCACAGTCATTAATTAGAATCTGTAGGACTCAAAGGAACCTTTGTTTTCATCGTAACGTGAATGTAATTACATTTGAATGATTAATATTTAAATCAATAAGTTGAATGTTGATTACCAAGAAGTTAATAACTTAAAGAATGAGTCATGCAAAACTGTGACATGGTTTTCTGTTTGATTATCAATTCCCATACGTCGATATGTAGTAGTGCACTGTTTGAGACAATAATATAACCGTTATAGGTGCTGGGGGTGGTAACGTCCTACAAACACCGTAAATTGGTATTATTGGAATATCATTGTATTGTGCGGAATAATACTAAGATAGGAATTAATTGTACTTGGAGACGCTATTGAAAATTGGAACCTATTGTTATTACCTAATTTAGCACAGAGGAATAACTTCGTTAGTGGGTAGCTGTAATATTTAATATTTAAACTGATTTGTGTCTATAATTTTCCTGGTGATGCTTTATAGAGTATGGTATAGGATTGAATCTAGTAATAACACTTTGTGATTAAAGAAGGAATTGGAAAAGGTTTTTCAAATTTTATTTTTTTGGTGAATTTTCTGTTTTTAATTCATTATTATTGAGGCAGTATTTATTGAAATTTATTTCAGGAGCGATCTGGTCTTAGAAATTTATTGTACGATAATCACTCTAAGTATAACTTTTTTTAATATAACAGAATAGTATGTTCTTAAGATTTTTTGTCTTTAATTATTAGTCATTCATGGTTAAGCCCCTTTACTTTGTTATAGCAGTACTACTTACACCTAACCTCGTTAGTGTATTTTTCTTTTCTTTTAGGTCGGTAGTGCCAGCCTCAGTTACTGTCTCTACTGCCATCAAATGGTTTTTTTTGTGACTTTTTGTCTTTCTTTTGCACATACATAAAACCAAAAAAATCGTGTTTGTTAAATTTGTTCAGGATTTGAGTTCTATTCGTAAGGATAGGAGGTGTTTAAAAAAGACCTCACCGCATCTTATTATATTTGACAAGTTACTAAGAACAATAGGACATTAGCCATAAGACTAGCTGTGTCAGATAACACTGGAGTACCAAAGGGCTATTTTAGAGAAAAACGCGCGTGTAATGAGGCCGTTTATTTCCATAAGCTGTTAACATGCGATACCCCCGGAATGACAAAAGGCCCAAAGGGATCTGATTTTGTGGTGTAGCTACAAATAAATAAAAAAGAACTGAAGAGAGGCATTTAGGCAATAAACACAGCCTTCCTGACGCTATTTTAGCTTGTCGTGAAAAAAGTATTTACTTACCGATCCCCAAATCCTGAACTTTTAAAAAAGTGCTTTCATGGCCAAAAACAAAACCAAAATGAATGTCTCAATAAAATAGTTTGTTAAAAGTAAAAAAAAAACTAAATTTTTAGGATGGATATCTTGAACATGGATTCCAATTATGCAGTTCTACAACATTAATTAAGGGATAATACCATTAAGTCGAGTGTTTTTGATAAATTAGGACTAAAAATGTCCTACAAAGTCAGTCGATGTGTTTCGTACCATAGGCAGAATACGATTGATAGAAATCCAGAAAAGGCAAGCAAGAAGAAGTGTGGTAAAGCAGCTACCAAGCCGAAAAAAACAAAGAGGAAACTACAAGAAGACAAGGGAATAGATGCTGAAGATCCACATTATATTGCAGGACTCATCTAATGAGAACGGTGAGTTAATTTTCTTTGTTACTTGATTACTGATAAATGAATTTTTATTATTAAAACGGTATAATTTTCTTAGAAAGTAGAACAAATAGAATTAAACATTTATGCATGTACACCTACATAATAATTAAGCACAAAAAATAATTATAATTATTGTATAAAAATTTTTTATTTGAATAGAAAATGTTAGTATGGTTAAAAAACAGATAAAACATAACACTTCTTGAAGAAAGATTTTTTTCGTATTCAAAAAATTTAATACAAAAGTTCTAGTAATGTGGCTTTAAACAATGCGTAGCGGTATAACAGATATAATTTTTTTAAATCTATATCTGTTATAAGTTCCTGAGACAAGTGTAACTAAATTTAACAAATGTAAGGCATAGCGAGGATAGGGCCTTCCCACTTCCCTTAAATAACACCACGTGATTACTTTCAATATACAATTTAGATGTATTTTTAGCTAATTTTGTACACCCTAAGCCCTAGATTTTTATCCTTGGCAAACTTAATTATATAATTCTGACAGAATACGTGTAGGGTAACATGAGTTGTTGTAGTTCCATGACAAAAATGAACTTTCCCAGAACTTATTATTTTAAATTGCTTAATGATAAAAATAAAGGAACTTCAAAAATTAAGTATCTTCGTTTAACGTTGGGACAATGTTTTCTCCTCTTAAAGGTAGGCTATATAAAAAGAACGTAGAAATGATAAAAAAAATAAAGAAACCAAAGACCGTTT
>NW_025778540.1:0-46925 GCF_021130785.1 Homalodisca vitripennis
TTATTATTTAAAGAGATGTAAATTTCCATCTGTAAATAATAAGAAATCTTTGACTTAGAATTCATACCCAAATTCTTTTGTAATACAAATCCTAGTATTGAATGTATCGTTTGTGACAATGATTTCAAAATTTTATCGCACTATTGTGACTGGTTATCTTGATTAAACAGACCAATCTAAGTAGCTTTTTAAACCCCTTTTGTGTGACACAATATCAACCACCTGGACATAGATTTTAACAGGTATTTCCTGAATCTTACCCATAACATTGACTACTATTCTAAACAGAATTTCTTTGTGTACATGATCTTACTTCAAGATATACCTCATATAGATTTTGCTTACTTGTGTAATTAACTGTTTTTAGAACTGAGGCTCCCGGAAAATGTTCCTTTGTTCAATATACATTGAACCATTGCTCGAAGAGAACATGGGCAGCGATGATAACATTGTGTAAGCTTCTTACACGGCTTAAACAATAACCAAAGCCTTTCCAAAATCTAATACAAGTATATAAGCCCTTCCAGATCATTATATATCATATTCAAATCTTGCAGTTTCACACTATTAAAAAACTTTAAATAGAAACCTTAATATACATTTATTTATTTATTTTATTTATTTATTTATTTATTTAACGGAAACCCATTACATGCAACTACATAACAATAAGCAATCAAAGTTTGAAGAAAAAAAAATTATATAATAGCTATTACACGGATGGCAGCAGGCAATAACATTAATCAAAGAAGAGTCCAATCGTGCACAAGAGATATCCAAGTAAAAATAAGAGAGACAACGTATACAACCCATGACAGTACGATAAGTAATATAAATAACAATAATCATAATAGATAATAAAAATATATGTAAATACACACATATATGTATAATACAAATCTAAGAACCAATAACATAAATATATCTTAATCATTACAAAGAAAATAGTGGAAAATTCCACAATAATCAATAGCATTAATCATGCATAGCAGCCGTGCACAATACACATCCACGTCCAACCGAATCCAGCTTATTAAAAATCTGTATCAATTCAAGAAGAATATCAATATGAGAGCAATAACAATACTATAACAATAACAATGTGATACAATAACAATAACCATGCAATAACAATAAACCAAAATAATACAAGAAATATAGTAAAAAACCATAACAACTACGTAAATTACCTATAAGCATTAACAAGAAAATAAAACTATTGCAACATACAACAACAGACCATTACACTACCTAGCCATAACATTGAATAAACAACTCCGCAACAATCACAGCCACACCAAAATACCATAAGTGGTCCCCCGAGTGCACCACACCACTCGCAGTACAAGCGCTGATCACAGTGAGACATCACAGGACCACTGACAACATATGATACTGTGGCCCTTTAAAGGCACCACCAATTAAATATTTTTCGCAAACAGCACCACTGCTAATGATCACCAGAAGAAGTGGAAGTCCTTAACTGATCTTCGGAAAGTAGCCTCTGACATGAAGAAGAAGTCCACCTCTTCAGGCAATGAATTTCCAAGACGTTGCATCCTGACCATGGCGCTGTTCATCTCATAGTTTAGTCGCATGATGGAATCTACGAAAAAGTTCTCTGGATCTTGTATAAGAAGGCAGACGAAAAAACACACGTTCCAGCAACTCGGGGCAATCAATCAGGCCATTGATGATTTTATACAAAAACATCAAGTCTTGGACTTTCCTTCTGGCTGCCAATGGTGGAAGACACAGCGCTTCAGCCAGATGGTCCACAGGTACCTCTCTGTACAGGAAGCCGGTTCGGACGCCCAGATAACGTAGAAACTTGGTTTGAATCCTTTCAAGGTCGTTTATCAAGATTGACTGGTGCGGGGACCACACTACAGAGGCATATTCGACAAATCGGCCTTACCATTGAACAGTATAACGTCCTTAGTGTACCAGGATCACTAAATGGCTTAGCAGATCGCATCAAAAAACCAAGGGCTCGTGTGGCTTGTAGGCACTTCTTTGCAATATGAGCGTCGGCATTCAAGGCAGGTGTCCATACCACACCCAGTATCACAAACCGAGGGAGGCCGTCGCATGACATCACCATCAAACACTGTAATTGAAAATGAATTGGTGATTTGATCCTATGAAATGTAAATGCTAAGCACTTTCTGCTATTCAGCGCCATATCGTTCTGCACGCACCATCCCTCAATCGCAGTCAAGTCATCTTGAAGAACCTTACAATCATCAGGATGTTGAATCGCCTTAAAGATCTTAATGTCATCGGCAAGAGCAAAGTATTAGCTTCCAGATTGTAGACAATGTCGTTGATAAATATATTGAATAGTTTTGGACCCAGATGTGATCCTTGGGGCACGCCAGAAACTGCCGCGAAGGGTTCAGAGACTGACAAAGCAAACCTCACTGACAATTGGCGATCAGACAAATAGCTAGCAAACCATTTCAAAAGAGTACCAGTGATTCCACTAGCCTCGAGCTTCCTAATAAGGAGAGGATGACTAAACCTTATCGAACGCTTTAGAAAAGTCCAAGTATAAAGCGTCCACCTGCTCAGTCTTTTTGAACGCTTCCACTATGTAATCTTGCAGAACGACTAGAATTTGGTGACGGTCGATCTGCCATAAAAAAAAAAACCATGCTGCTGAGAAGAAACAATACCCTTAGTCAGAATTCGATCGACCTTCTTCCAACACCAGTTTCTCGAAGACCTTGGCCAAAGTCGGCTGTATGGCAATTGGACGATAATTACAAACATTATCAATAGCACCCCCCTTGTGAATTGGCACAATGTAACTTTGCTTGAGAGCCTCAGGGAAGACGCCACTCTGTAGTGATTTGCCGAAAAGTTTTATGGATTGGACCGGTTAGAACTGGACTGCAATATCTCAATACCCTCGGGGGAATCATGTCCGGTCCACAACCTTTATAAACATCAAGATTGACAAGAGCCTTCTCGACCTCCTCAAAAAGTGACATCACAGTCAGCCATTAAGTCCTCCGAGTCTACCGAGATAGGCAAGATCAAGTTGCTCTGATTGGATGTTTGATCTGGAAAACGATGAAAGAAAAGAACTGAGCTAAAGTATGAGCTCATTAATGCTGGTTCAGTAGTTGTCAGATCTCCAAACCTCATGATCGAGGGTGCAGCAGGTGAGTTGTTGACATTTCCAATAAAACCCCAGAAAACCTTAGGATTGTTTTTGAGCCTATCTTCAGTAACGGCGATGTAGTTTCTGTAGCATTCATTGGACAGCAGCTTACATTGATTGCGGATGTGGGAAAATTTGTTGTAATCAGTGGAATAGAGAGTTGTTTTATATTTCTTGTGGAGTGATTTCTTCCTCAAGGTTAAGTGCTTTAGTTCTTTCATAAACCAGCATGGAAATTTGGAAGTACCAATTTTCTTCATGGGAGTTTGTCCCTAACACTCTCGCCAAATGCACTGAAAAGCTCGTCCGTACTCTTTAGATAATCCATCTCAACAAAATCCCAACGACTGAAGATCGAGAAATATGCTTGCCATATCACATCTTCTAAAATCGGGTACCAATGACGCAGAGGAGTAATTTAACTGAGGTACGGGTACCCTCACATTCAGGGCCGGATGCTGAGGATCAATATTCACCAGAGGGTGACAAATCCTCATGAACAACAGTATCCGGAATGGAAGAGAAAACCAAAGTCCAGTAGTACCAAGCGGTTTGATCTTCACACCATTACACTGGTTACCACGAAGCAGTGATGCAAGTTCCTTTAGCAAACGCACGGAGGGACGATTCAGTGGGCACAAGCAGGAATTGACCAGTCCACACCAGGAAGGTTAAAGTCGCCCACCAGCACAGATTCAGTCATGTTATTTCTTGTAGCCACAATTTCTTCTATGACCTCACAATAGTTCCTATATATATGGATGGGTTGAGTAGGAGGAATATACACTCCAGACAGAAACTATATTTAAACCACAGCCAAGGGAGAGGGCCACAGCGACACACTCAATGTCCTGTGTATTACATTCGAATCAAAGAAGATGGTATCTCCCTATCCACAGCAACCAAGACACCTCCTCCGCTCTGTTTCGAACTAGTTATATTAGACCTGTCCTTCCTGTATACAATATAATTACTAAATCCTAGTTCTGTGTCTCAAATCTCAGGTAATAGATTGGTTTTCAGTGAGTATCACTACATCATGAACGCAACTGGCAAGGTTCGACAATTAAATCGTTTAGCTTAGATCTCAAGCCATTTACATTCTGATAATATATGTTTAATGCCGACCTCCAGTTTGCGGTTTTTAAGTTTTTTTACTGACTTATTGACGATTCTTGGGACACCATCAATGAATTTAATTGTGAGGTCCCGCTCACCAGCATCTATCCGCTTCCTGAAGTGATTTCCTGAGTGAATTTAAGTGGTCTCTTTTCCTTCTTGGTTCTATCACAAGAAACAGTGATTTCCGAGAACGAACCATCGAGTAGTGAGAGCTTTTTCAGGACTAAAGTTCTTAAGAAACAAACGTGCATCATGATCACTATTCAATATCATTTTCAGCCGGTCGGGCATTCTTTTCCTTGCCCTTTAACCGAAAGAGAACCAAGGACTCAGGAAGGGCTTGCTCAATAGTCAAAAATATTTTAGTGACCACATTTATGTCATGTTCCTTCTTTTTAGCGATGTCGGAGTTTGGGCACTCAGGAACGTTGTATAGAATAATATTTCCGAGCACGGCGGTTACGATCAGTTATTTCGGCAAAAATATCTTCAGTCATTGTGTCCAGCTTAGCCCCGGTTTCTGACAAAGTAGTGAAATTCTGCTCCAACTTGGCTATCCTCTCTTCGGAAGCTGCGATGCGGGGCTCAAAATCGGCAATTTTTGTATGCTAAGTCCTGTAAACTGTCATTTATATGCTTAATACCATTAGTGACGGTCTTGATCTCATCCTTAGATGCTAAGTTAGAAAGTTTAGAAATTATCTCAGACATCTGTGATGATAGGACAGTATAAGGAGAATCAGGCAAACAATCCACCCTTTCACATTGCCATTTCTTTCTTGTATTTCTCGCCAATTCTGCATATTCAGATTCAGGCATACTATCTGGATTATAGATCTGGATTATACTATCTGGATTCAGGAATACATTGAAAATATGATTATAAAAATAACAAAAGTAAAATTTACTATGCTAAATGCCTAAAAGATTTACGTAAGAAAGGGTAATGCGCCAATAAGGTGTACCGTAGTCGTAATTATTTATGATGAATCGCGGTAGGAATTAGGCTCTTTGTTAACTAGACGCGGTGCATGGACATTGTTGGTTGGTTCGAGACCGGTCAATCAGCTGATCGTGTTATCTACGGTGATACGTTCCGAACCTGTTGGGTGGAGAGAGGGAGGCAGTCTTGAAGCCACAACGAGAAGGTGCAGACCTCAGTAGAGAAACAGTATTTCTTCCTCTAATCCTATAGTTTGGGATCTAGAGTAATTCTTTTAATCGGGTGTAAATTTAATTCAAGTTTTAATTTTCTTTAGTGCGTTTTTAGTTTTCTATCAGCCTCCATAGTCTTCAAAGTAGTAAGTCCCCGTACCAGCGTTTAGTTAATATCTTTTATTTTTATACTGTTGTAATTAAATTTCTAAAGTTTCCCATCTTACAGAGTCTGAGAATTTAATTAAATTTTTGGAAGTATTGTGAATTAAATTTTGGTCGTAAAGTTAATATCAAGTTTTGTGTTATATTGATTTTGAATATTTTGAGAAGAGAACTTTTTATTTTATTTTGTTAATATAAACCATTTTTGGAGAAGTATACATTTTTAGTTTCATTTTTAATTTTAATTCTTTTTTTGATCAGACTCTTAATTAGATTTGATCGATTGTGAGAAGTTTTTGAAGAAAATCAAAATCTAAAGTTTGTAAACTTTGTTAAAATTTTGGTGAACTCTAAGTCGGAATAAATCAAAGTATTTCCGAAAAGCTGTTTTGATTTATAAAGTAGCTCCAAATTAATATAATATATGTGCTATAATAAACGGTACAAAGGTACGATAATTTAATACAGATCTATAACCAAAAAGTACAACTAAAAGCGTTACATAAACTACTACTCTCTAGATCGTCAGAATAATGTTGAGAAAAAAGTATGCAGCATTACCAAAGTATATAAATAATATCTTAAACATATTTATGCTTATTGCTTTTATATGTTATTGTGATTTATTTTAAGGGTACTACATACCACATAGTTTAGGAGTGCCCTGACACTGTCTAATGAATGACAAAGAACGGTTGTATAAATAACTGTATATGTGTTACATATTGAGTAGCGTTGAAACGGTTTCAACAGAAAACCACGTGACTCAGTTAAACTTGTCTGTTGACACAATATTGTCCCAGCCCATCACAAGCCGGAGATTGAAGTTTGTAAACAAACTCGTGTTAACAACATAAAATTACGTCATCACCTCTTTTGTTACCCAAGTAACTGTAATTTGCTATCACAATAATCAAGTTGTTATTATGGATTAAGCTCTGTTGTTTTAGTTTAAAAATTGCAGGAACCCCTTATAAAATAATAAATATTTTATTTACGTAAAGAATAAACTCTCACTGTAAGCTAGTGTTCAATAAAAATTAATTCATCAATGTAAATTAATGACTAACACTCCAGAAAGGATTATGATAGTTCTTTAAAAACGATACTTTAAAGCATAGGTAACTAAATGTATTAAACTTTTAATTTAATTAAGGATTGCAACTAATTTAATTTAATAACAACAAAATATTTACTTGCATGTGTAGGACCTACAGGAACTACGGTTGCATTGCTCATGTATATGTGCTAACAGTTGTATTAATATTAACATATAATACAATACCAAATATTGCAATGTAATATAGATTATATAATATAATATTGTCAATGCAATATAATATAAAAATCTATATAAAAACCATACATGTGAAATAATATCGATACATTCGTTATATACATACACAGAACGTACAATAAAAAGCAGACTAGCAAATTGATGGATAGTCCGTTACACTGTTGACACATACGATACATGTTTCGTTACTCGGCCGACTCTATTGTGTCCGAATCCATGTACTAAATGAAACATTATACCTCATTTTTTATCTGGTAATTGAAATCTAAAATACATACCTTTTGTTTTTGTATTAATAGTCTTGTGGGACCCCTTTATTAGTAAATCTATATAAAAACTATAATTATACCTGTTTCAAAAATCAATTAACAAATAATTTGGCGATAAATGTATATTAATATATTATATGTGTCATCATTAAACTTCTTGGGCAAATGTCGTACTAACATCTAATAAAAGGACAACGTAGCCCCACATGTAGCCAATACAATAAATTCAATATTATTTAATTATATTAAAAATTATAATTTTCCCTAGGCTGTCTACTTGGTGGAATTATATTTATTCCCAAAGGATTACTTGTCAATCATATATCCTTACTTATTATTAATAACGCTACAAACGAGGACATGGGCAGCAACGATAAGATATAAGCTCCTTACACGGGCTTACCTACAGCCAAAAGCTTTCCGAAGGTAATAAAAGTATAGAGCTCGTGCTCTACAATTAAATTTAATAATTTATTAATGCATCTTACATTTTCGCAACATCTAAACATAAATGGAAATAGGAACTGCATTTCTAGTTTCAATAAATTCCAATAAAACATTTTATACATATAGTTACCATATTTTTTATAATTAATTACTTTTTAAAAGTTACTTTGTAAAACCCGTATTTATATTGCGTTGTTTTCAATACATAAATAAAATTTATTTATTTTATTTAAAAGTCTACAAGATTTGTTATAGTAAAAATATAGACACTGTTTTCTGCATTATTACGTGCTGTTAAACAAATGGCATTTACTGCTTTCACGGTACAATCGAACACAGTGGGTTACATGAAGTCATCCAAACTCAACAGTTAACTCCTTCTAAGCCAATATTGTACAACATTTTCCATCATATTATGACTAGAGTTGTAGTATTGAAAAATATCTTAGAACAGTTTTGCAAGTTTTACATTATTTATTTTTAAACTTCTTCCAAAAAGTTTTTAGTACCAAATTCTGTTTATAAAAACGAATATATAATTTTTTAATAATAGAGTATTATGGAATATCCAAAGTTTTTTATACAGATATCCCCACTATTATTAACATTTTACATAGTACATATAATGTCATAAATGAGAAATGGTAGTATACAATGTAGTATTCTATTATAATGTATTACAATATAAATTACCTTATCACAGTTTCCTCTCTCGATTCTTAAAAAGCCTTCTTACATTGCTAGTGGTTGCTAAAAAGAGTAAGTATCAGCGAAAATCAAATATGTTTGGGAATAACGTTTTCCTAGCTCATACGTATAAAACATGGCAACGCAACTTGGAGTGTTCTTGTTATTTAAGGATAGTTTAAAATCAGGATTAACCTTGATTTCGTTTAGTGTATAAACACTTTGACCTTCTAAATGCTAACTCTCTGAGAACACTATGGACACAAACAGCTATAGAACTAAAACCATGAAAGATAAATATTCAATGTTCCATGGCAGCAAACAAAGTTCATTTCTGCTAATATCCATTCAGGTGCGTTGATGGTATGATTATCTAATAAATATTGTAATATTGTGGAGGCGGGGCTTAGTTGCCTCCACGAATCCGAATTAAAGATGAAATCCTCCCCTTCAGTTCATGTAAACTAAACTAAATAATACTGGCTAATATACTGGCCCTCCTCAGATCTAACATCTGGCAGCGCTCCATACAAGCCTATCCTCTCAAGTGGTATAAGAAAAAAAACACATTTTTTGATCCAACCTTGTTCCAGATGAAATGAATAGGAGCACATACACTCCGGTTGGATGCCGGTACAGAAGCGCTGGCAGGGCGAGGGCATTCAATTTTTCAGTTGTTACCATTGGGCAGACTCACCGCACCATTCCGTTGACGGCACTCACGGGGACCCTATTGAATCCCAACATAACCAGTAGATATTTAGAAAAATTCTATTGTAACCTGAGAAATAATTAATAACTTAATTATTTTTGCCACAAAGTATATATAAAATATTTTAATTTTATGTACAAAACAAATTTTCAAATATATAAAACATTTACTTATAGGCTAGAAACAGCCATACTAAAATGATTAAGCGTGATAACAATTACTTGTAACTATAATTCGCTGGATTTTAATCATTCTATTATAATATTATAATAATTTACATTTTTGCTATTAAATATTAATTGTAAGGTAGGCCTAATAATAATTATATAATTTACAAATAATAACAATACATTATTTCCCAAATAAACAATAATTAAATTCCAATCAGTTCACGCTACTATAAAGGCAATAATTAAATAATAAAAATTGAAATCATGAATGTTGCCACCCAATTTTGCACGCAACACAAAACACGAGGTAACAAAAATTTGCAAAGTCTGTACCGTCTCGCTTACACTAAAAAATCAAAGTGTGTACACGGAATAAATAATTTCCGTTCGCCGAACGGATCAGTTAGAAAGCACTAGAGCAAAAATATAAAAACTTAACTTGCATAGTAAATAAATTAACAAATTTAGAACGTACGAAAGACAGGATAGAACACTTTGCGACACGAACACGTACACGAGGAAACACAAGTTACAAAAATAATATATATAAACTACTTATAACTAATCAACGAAAATATATGTCTGGGTGGGAGAGAAAAACCGCCAACTAATTAAGTAAAGAGAGTGAAAAAGACAATTACCTGCCAAAAGTAGTAGAATTAGCCAGCCATGTGGAACGGGACGAGCAGTGAACAGGACAGCAACGCAGTAGCTTCTCCGAACGTGTCTGACCGCTCCGAACAGTAGCCGGTGCCGGTGCCGGTGCCGGTGCCGGTGCCGGTGCCGGGTGAACAGCTGGTCGGTAAAACTAGTCAAGGTCAACCAGCTGACCTCAACCAATCAGTCCAACCAGGCAGAAAATCAATACTCTGACGGAGTGACTCCCCCACCGACTGACAAGAGTGGCCGAGGTGGGAAAAATAATAGACAAAAATAAATTGTCCAAACTGAGCCCCGGCTCAAACCTCCCCCACTAAAAAGGGTGCAACCCCAAACAAAACCTCTCCCCCACTGAAAGAAGAACGAACAAGCTCTGGCACAGGATACGGGAAGTCGAGAACCCTAACAGGAAACGAAGTCCTGAGCAGGAGGCAGACAAAAACACGATTCTCCTGAAATATTGAGAGGCGCCTCTCTTGGAGAAAGAAGAAAACAGAAAGAGAGTAAAACGGACACTACAGAGAAAAACCAGGGGTGATCAGTCCCCGGACACCCCCGCAGCCGCACCAGTGTCCAGAGCATGACCAGAGGTATCACCACGGAAGGCCTTCAGATGAGAAACGTGGGCCTTCCGCCACAACCTCCCCGATACGGGATCAACCAACTCAGCAGTAACTGGGGAGAGAAAACGAAGAATCCGGTGAGGACCTGTCCACCGATAGCAAAGTTTGGCTGCCCGTTTATTCCACGGCCGAACTGACCGGGTGGATGGGCCTTACAAAAAGACAAGATCCCCCACCTGGAAGGGGTTAGCAATACGTCCCTTATTGAATTTTCTCCTCACCCTTTCCCTAGACTGTAGGAGCTTAACCCTGACTGCCTCCCAAGTGTTCACTCACATTGGGAGTACCAGGCACTGGTAGAAGACTATCCAGACTCCAGAGATTAGACAAGGGATCAGAAGGAGGGACGACTAAACATGACCTGAAAAAGGCGTGGAATCATGACTCTCGTGAAGAGCAGGAATTGAAGGCTAACTGAAGCCAGCTCAGGTTTTCATCCCAGGTAGTTTGTTTCTCAGCGTGATAAGCGATGAGGGCGGCTCTGAGATTGCGGTTGAACCGCTCAGCATGAGAAGGCTGGGGGTTAGTAAGGAGATGTCGTAACATGTTTGATTCCATGCCCAAAACAGAAGCGATGAAACTCCCTCGACACGAATTGTGTGCCGTTATCCGAGACGAAGGTGGCGGGCACTCCAAAATTCTGTAGAAGGCGGGACTTGAGTGCCTTGACGGTGAAGCGACGCCGTGGCACTCCTAAGAGGAATCAACCAGCAAAACTTAGAGAAAGCATCCACAGCGACAAGCAGGGAGGTGTTCCCTGACTTGCTACGGGGAAAGGGTCCCACATAGTCAATGAACACTTTCTCAAGAGGCCGCTCCGCCACCTCGGAGGAAAGAAAACCTAAATTTGGTATTTTTGTGCAGGTTTACTGACCGAGCAAAGATGACAAGCTCGTACTCTACAGCAATGTCTCTGTCCATACTCTTCCAGATGAACTTATCTCTGATTTTAGCAATGGTCTTGTGAATACCTAAATGACCGCCCACGGGAGAAACATGAAAGTAGGAAAAGACCATCGGTATGAGGGCAACTCGGCAGAAACAATCTTGGGACCACCTCCGCGTCGGGCACGACAGCAGAGGACACCCTTGGACAAGAAGTAAGGAGAGTGGGCTTCTCCCTCCCGGAGCTCACCAATGATGTTTGACAACTCGGGGTCTTGAAGTTGGTGAAGTTGGTGAGAGCCAAAAACTCTCAAAGGCAGCAGGGAAATTCAACATCACAGTCCCACACAACGGTGCTTGAGAATCAACAGGATCGCTGGGTTAGATGATACATTCTAGAAAGAGCATCGGCGACGACGTTTTGGGTACCGCGAATGTGCTGCACCCTGAATTTAAAGGCCGCAATTTTTACAACCCAGGCGACCAATCTTCCCGAGTTGTCGAGGATGGGCCAATAGCCAGGAAAGAGCCTGATTGTCAGTTTCCAGCAGAAAATTCGGAATGCTTCTAGGAACCTCCCGAAACTTATCCATGCCGAAAACGACCGCCAGACACTCCAGCTCATAAATAGAAGATTTCTTTTCCTGAAGGGTCAAAGTCCTAGATGCAAAAGCTATAGGTTGCCGAGCGCCGTCGAATTCTTGAGAAAGCACAGCTCCTACAGCACAGGATGAGGAGTCAGTCTGCAAGATGAAGGGCCTACTAAAGTCCGGTATTCGCAGCACAGGGAGGTTGGATAATGGCCCTCCCTAAGCAATTGAAAAGCTCGTTCTTGATCTTCACCCCAAACGAACTTTGCGTCTTTCCTTCTTAAAGCGTTCAGAGGGGCGGCCACCTCGGCAAAGTCAGGAATAAACCTACGGTAGAAATTAACCATGCCGATGAATCTGGCAACACCCTTGGCATCCTTCGGAGGAGGAAAATCCCGAACGCCTTGGGTCCTGGCAGGATTCTATAGATACACCCCTTAGAAACACGAGGTGACCGAGAAACGATATTTCAGACTTGGCGTAAGACACCTTCTCCGGATTGACTGTAAGGCCAGCCCTACCCAACCTAACCAAGACCTCCTCATGATGTTTAACGTGTTCCGTGAAAGACTCACTGTAGACCAGAAGATCATCAAGATAATTAAAGACATACCTGAACTTCACATCGTGGAAGATGGAGTCAAGCAACCTAGTTAACGTTTGGGCCCCCACAGCTAGCCCCATCGGCAAAGATCGGTACTGATACAAATTCCACGGAACACAGAAGGCCGTTGAGAGGACGTGATTCCTTTTTTCAACGGAATCTGATGATATGCTTGGTTCAAATCAAATATAGTGAAAAATTTGGCCTTACCGAACCAATCAAAAGCAGAATGGAGATCGGGGAGAGGCACTGAGTCTATTTCAATCTTGGCATTAAGTTTTCTTACGTCGACCACCATAAGATGTTTTCCATTAGGGCTTTGGAACCAAGAAACGCTGGACTGGCATACGATGAGTTTGAAGGCTCAATAACTCCTTGATCCAAGAGATCCTTGATAATACCACGCATAACCTCCATCTTTGGAGGAGCCAACTTGTATGGGTGGGAGCGTACTGGCTGAGTGTCAGTCAGACGAATTTCATATTCAATAAGATGGGTAGAACCGAGCTTGGGTGTGTGAGGACCTCCGGAAATCTTGAGCAAAGCTCACGGAGAAACCCAGCTTGCTCCCTCATCCAAGTGACCGAACGGGTCCCCAGGGGCAGAACCTTCCTCTCCACACTCCACCTCACCAACCTGCGGTGTCGATTTGAATTTATCAGAAAAGGGGACTGACACTCGCCGATTGAATTTGAAATAAGACTGGCCCGCCTGAAGATTCCAGCACCAAACCAGTCTTTTGAATAAAATCCGCCCCCAAAATACAGTCCATTGCTCAGGTCCTGGGCCACAAGGAAGCTCCACACCCATGAAAATACATTCAACCTTAAACTTGATTGAAGCCTTCCTCGAAATTGGAAGAGGGGAATTAGAAGCAGTCCAGCAAGTTAAAGAAGACTCCTCGGTGTGCTTCACCAAACCTAACCTTGAAATGGCTTCAAATAAGACGGGAAGATATGAGGCTACAGGCTGACCCGGAATCAACTAGGGCCTTATGCACTGAGTCTCCCACTAAGATATTGATATAAGGGCACACCGAAGATGCTGTCCTAAGCCGTAGGTTTCCCTTTTCTGCTAGGCTCGTAGTGTCCAAACTTATTAATCAAATTTTTCGCAAAGGTACTATTTTTTTGAAATTTTTTCTTATACCTTGGGGGAACTTCAGATAAAACCCCCTTTGATCTAGTTTTTTTGGACCAGTGCGATATCTCCTAGGACACTCCCGACGAGTATGACCTTGTTCACCACAGGCATAGCAGATGGGTAGACGAAGCCCACCTGAGTGGTGTGGCCCATCCACGGGGATTCTGTACGGCCGTGACAGCCCTGGAGGGCTGGATGGAACGATGATTGTTCCTCTCCGCCCTCTGCCGGTCAGCCAAACTGCACGCTGCGCGAAAAGCAATGCACAGACGGTCCAGTTCAGAAAAAGGTGGAAGGGCGACCAGCAAAAACCAGGACGGGACCTCCTCTTCAGGATTTGAGACCCTCAAGAATGGTGGTGACCACAGTACCTTCGGGGATATCGAGCCTTAAAACCCTATCAGTGTCCCTCACCTCGGCCACAAACTTTGCCAAACTCTCTCCGTTGCCCTGAGGCCTAAAGAATTTCTCCACACGAAGACGTTCCCTCAACGGACCAGGAACAAAGAAATCCAAAGCCTCCCTATGAAAATCATCCAGGGTACCACCCCTCTGGAGAAACTCGAACCAGACAGTCACCCAAAGGTGGCCTACAAAACGGAGAGATGACATGCAGGAAGCTCGCCCCCTGAAGACCAGGCAAGTCATGCAGTCGCAGGATCTCAGATAGAAAACCGCAGCAAAGCTTCAGTATCCAGACCATCCACCGTTGGTAGTCGCTGCAGCAACGGGGTAAGTGGGTTTGGGAGCTTGTGATACTGAACAAAGGATCCCGTCACCACAGTCCCTAGTCCTCCAGATACAGCAGGCAGGGTCCCGTCCACACCAGACACCCCCGACGGCCACGCCCTACATCAAAGTCTGCAAACAACTGACCCAGGGATCCGGCATTCACCCTTAACAGCCGCAGCAGAGTCAACCGCAGACAAGGTTTTTTCAGGAGCCTTTGCTCCTCGTCCCTCTCGAGTACAGTCAGCAGGCTATCAACCAAGGTGATGCGTTCCTCCAACCACTCCTTATCACCCAGAACTGGTAAGCTTGGATCTAAGTAGCGACAACCTCATATGAAGGATGGGTAAGCCGGGACCAAATACCTAGCCCTCTCTCGGCCAGTAGGCGGCGACTCCAACCAGTCCTCCTGGACTATTTTTCAAAAGTCTCCAACTTAGCCTCCAAAATGGGCCTCTGTTTCTGGAACGTCAAATCTCTAGGCCAGGTCGTGTCCAGGTCCATATTATCCCGCAGTTGCTTCCGCATGGACTCGCAGTCGGAACCCGGAGTAAAGCCCACGAGCCAACAACTCAAAATGGAGATCCTCCTTCAACAAGTATTCAGGCACCAGAGAGACAGGCATGATAACAAAGAGTAACAAAAACTAACAGAAAACTCACTGACTCGAAGTCAACGACTAACAAAGCAATAACTAAGGTGGACAAGTGAAACGCAGTGAAACAACACTCTCAGCAGGGTCCCCAGAATTCCTGCCGTCCACGAAACCCGGCAGCGAAACCAAAAATACCTCAGCAAAACACTACGCCGTACCAGAACAAAAACCAGAAAAAAAACAAACGATGACAAAGTATAACAAAACACACAAGTAACAATAATCAGAAAATAAATAAACAAGTTCACACACTTCCTGTCGATCGGCGAAAAAATAGCACAGCGAGACGGCACAGGCGCAGGAAGTCAACTAACAACTTCAAACTCGTGCCTCTCACCACCAGTGGCAAAACAAAAACCCCGGGCCCGCAGAGGGTAAAAACACGTAACCACGCTCTGCTACCATTTTGTTCCGAGTTAGCGAAAAAAGACAGGAGGTCTCGGAAGCGCGCCCCTCCCAAACTCGGAGCAAGTCATAAAAAACAATCACATGCCACTAGTGGGAAGAGAGACAAGATTTCGAGTAAATGATATATAATTAATAGGTGGCAAACATTTCCAGGCAAAATACAATTACTTCAGCACCACGGTGCACCGTGTAACTTAAGAACTAAATAACAACAGATAAAATTCCAATATAGACAATAACATAATAAATAGAAATAAATAACATAATAAATAAATAATATAATATAATATAGAAATTTGATATATAAATAACAATTTCAGGTACGGCAGTAGTAAATCTAAAAGTTTTAACAGGTAATTTTTTTTATGAACTGGAGGGGAGGGAAAAGGTTGTAGAATTTCTAGGCCCACTAATTTTAAAAAGTAATTTGGTTTCAAGTTTGTAGCCGAAAATTAAAAAAAAAATATTTAAAGCCAATTTTCGAAGGAGGCGGGGGCTTAGTTGCCTCCACGAATCCGAATTAAAGATGAAATCCTCCCCTTCAGTTCATGTAACTAAACTAAATAATACTGGCTAATATACTGGCCCTCCTCCAGATCTAACATCTGGCAGCGCTCCATTACAAGCCTATCCTCTCAAGTGGTATAAGAAAAAAAACACATTTTTGATCCAACCTTGTTCCAGATGAAATGAATAGAGCACATTACACTCCGGTTGGATGCCGGTACAGAAGCGCTGGCAGGGCGAGGGCATTTCATTTTTCAGTTGTTACCATTGGGCAGACTCGCCGCACCATTCCGTTGACGGCACTCACGGGGACCCTATTGAATCCCAACATAACCAGTAGATATTTAGAAAAATTCTATTGTAACCTGAGAAATAATAATAACTTAATTATGTTTGCCACAAAGTATATATAAAATATTTAAATTTTATGTACAAAACAAATTTTCAAATATATAAACATTTACTTATAGGCTAGAACAGCCATACTAAATGATTAAGCGTGATAACAATTACTTGTAACTATAATTCGCTGGATTTTAATCATTCTATTATAATATTATAATAATTTACATTTTGCTATTAAATATTAATTGTAAGGTAGGCCTAATAATAATTATATAATTTACAAATAATAACCAATACATTATTTCCCAAATAACAATAATTAAATTCCAATCAGTTCACGCTACTATAAAGGCAATAATTAAATAAATAAAATTGAAATCATGAATGTTGCCACCCAATTTTGCACGCAAACACAAAACACGAGGTAACAAAAATTTGCAAAGTCTGTACCGTCTCGCTTACACTAAAAAAATCAAAGTGTGTACACGGAATAAATAATTTTCCGTTCGCCGAACGGATCAGTTAGAAAGCACTAGAGCAAAAATATAAAAAACTTAACTTGCATAGTAAATAAATTAACAAATTTAGAACGTACGAAAGACAGGATTAGAACACTTTGCGACACGAACACGTACACGAGGAACACAAGTTACAAAATAATATATATAAACTACTTATAACTAATCAACGAAAAATATATGTCTGGGTGGGAGAGAAAAAACCGCCAACTAATTAAGTAAAGAGAGTGAAAAAGACAATTACCTGCCAAAAGTAGTAGAATTAGCCAGCCATGTGGAACGGGACGAGCAGTGACAACAGACAGCAACGCAGTAGCTTCTCCGAACGTGGTCTGACCGCTCCGAACAGTAGCCGGTGCCGGTGCCGGTGCGGTGAACAGCTGGTCGGTAAACTAGTCAAGGTCAACCAGCTGACCTCAAACCAATCAGTCCAACCAGGCAGAAAATCAATACTCTGACGGAGTGACTCCCCCACCGACTGACAAGAGTGGCCGAGGTGGGAAAAATAATAGACATAAATAAATTGTCCAAACTGAGCCCCGGCTCAAACTATAAGATGAAAATGTTAAATAATGGTAAATTTCCTTTAATTGTATTTATAGCTTTTTCTTAGCTGCCATACTTTGCTTCATGTATCGACCTAAGTATCAATATTTTCAAGTATTACATATACGACGAATTCATGATATTGTGTGTGTGTGTGGTGTGTGTGTGTGTGTGGTGTGTGTGTGGTGTGGTGTGTGTGTGTGTGTGTGGTGTGTGTGGTGTGTGTGTGTGTGTGTAAGCGTATATGCGTTCGCGCGTGTGTAATTTTATATTGCATTTGTTGTCAGAACTCTAACCTTAAATATCGGACGCAATATTAATATATCAAATATACAGTAAAATCCATGGGGTTGGGTTCATGAGGAATAGAGGACAGTTTGTAAATAAATGATGAAATGGGCCTGAGACGGTCACATCATGTCACTCTCCTGTCGGTCCTCACATTCATTATTTACTGATACACTTCTATCCCATACAGTATACTACATTATCTCTTTTTAAAGTACAACAGTCAACCTACAAACCGCTATAACCCCTCTTAGGACTTATTAACACCTCCGATAAACAGTTTTTAAAGTAAACGTAGAGTAAGTGTTTATTCATCTGTTCCGGCTTAAAGAAACAATCCGACTTTTCTTACTCGTGATTAAAAATAGATTTGTCTGATTTCATTTCTTTAATGATGACTTCGTGGTTCATTAGCGTCCCAAAGTATGACATGGGGCTGGAGGCCTGTTTAATTTGTACGTCATTCTACTATTCACAGTAATATCAGCTATACAAAAATTAATAAGCCCCTAAGCATACACAGCACGGTCAGAAGATGAATTTTAAAGAATTCTTAGTCCTTGCTAGACCAAAATATAAAAATTCAAGTTCACAACTCAATTTACTGTAATCTAAACATATAATCCTTAATTAGGTATAGGCTTGACTTTCACCTAGCCAAAACCACACAGAGGGACAACGCACAGTTATCTATGCAAATAAACTGTAATATACAGTAGAATTTAACGAAAGTCCTACCTATAAATCCACCAAATATTTACATGTCAAAATATCGTACGTGTCTAGTAAATTCGGTACCATAGTCGAGCACTTAAACTTGGTTGTAAATTAAAATTATTCAATACCTAAATTACATGCTGCATTTAAACCAAGTTTTATATTTTCAAAAAATGCTTTGCGTTCTAATTTCATCACAAAAGTTTAATTTTAGAACCTCAAACAGATAAAATTCTTCCATTTTCGTTTAAAACAACATTTATTATCCCCATATGTACAGGGGTACGCAATATCGTTATTCGTGCATTATAGGAACCTGAAAACGCATAATTTATATTATTTCTCAACAGTGATTATCGCTTGATGTGGTCATATCACGTCCCAGTAAATTATATGCCGATAAAACATTGTTTTTCCAGGTGTTCCCGTGTTGAATTTGGTCAGTGCATGTTCTTTAGATTTACTAACGTCCAAATCTAACGTAAAATAGGTTCGGAAGTTTTTATTTCTCACAATCTAATTTAAATATGATCTTAAACATGACTTACATTCCTACATATTTACGATATTTACCACTTGTATAGTAATATTATTTGTATGGGTTCATGTAAAAACACACTATTGAATATAATTAAAATGGCTAAAGGGCAAAAACCGGGTTGGGACTTGTATAAGTTTGCAATATTGGAATTAATAATCATTTACCATGAAAAAATAGTTCCAAACCAATCTTCGATTCCATAGGAGAGAGATAGATCCACAGTTCTTGGGAAGTTTAACAATCAGCTCTACAACGCACTCAGGGCACCCGTCCAGTAAGTTACAGTTCCGAACTGTACTCTGAAATGTGTAAGTTTATACTTTAGTTGCAGTTTATATTGTTGGTTCTGTTATTGTAAGATGAACCTTAATTTATTATTTTTACCATATAATACGACTACTTAAAAATACCGTCGGTAACTATTCATCTTTGATACAAAAATAATTAAAAGCTTTATAAATGTTATTATTATTTCTATACAGTAAAGGATTTGACCATCAAAAATTGATGAAACACATTTTTAATGTTATCTTCTAAGCAGATGGTTTATTTATCGCTGTATAGAAGATATATACAAATTAATGGGACCGGGGTGGGGGATGATTATAAATAATTTCTTTAAATTAGTTCGTAGGTAATGTTTAGCTCACTTGCCTTTGGATAAGCACAACTTTAGTACTTTTCGCAGACTTTCAAATTCGGGGAATATTGGAAGTATTTTTAAGCACTCTGAGTTACATAATGTGAAATTTTTTAGAACATATATTTATGAAACTGATACTATATCTAATAAAATATCCAAAACAAACTCTTTACTTTAAGGGTCTATCTAATATTCATCGGTATTGTGTTCCGTAAACGTTTAAGGGTTATTCTCCATCTTCCTTAAGCAAATTTCAATATATTACTTAATATTACAATTTGTTAATTCCAGGACGGATTAAAACATAATTTACTCAGTTTTAGTTTATTATCCTCCCCCCCCCCCCACCCCCCCCCACACCTACACTCACTAATTGTGTTTATGTTCTTCTCTACTACACATCTCTACCCATGAAACATTGCTAACGTAAACCGAAGCTATGATAGTCAATACCGCAACCCCGACCAAGCTACTATTCACTAAGCTAAGCTCAACCGCAACATTTAATATTGCCTGCTACAAACTACCCTGAGGTTCACCTACACTCACTAATTGTGTTTATGTTCTTCTCTACTACACATCTCTACTCATGAAACATTGCTAACGTAAACCGAAGCTATGATAGTCAATACCGCAACCCCGACCAAGCTACTATTCACTAAGCTAAGCTCAACCGCAACATTTAATATTGCCTGCTACAAACTACCCTGAGGTTCACCTACACTCACTAATTGTGTTTATGTTCTTCTCTACTACACATCTCTACCCATGAAACATTGCTAACGTAAACCGAAGCTATGATAGTCAATACCGCAACCCCGACCAAGCTACTATTCACTAAGCTAAGCTCAACCGCAACATTTAATATTGCCTGCTACAAACTACCCTGAGGTTCACCTACACTCACTAATTGTGTTTATGTTCTTCTCTACTACACATCTCTACCCATGAAACATTGCTAACGTAAACCAAAGCTATGATAGTCAATACCGCAACCCCCGACCAAGCTACTATTCACTAAGCTAAGCTCAACCGCAACATTTAATATTGCCTGCTACAAACTACCCTGAGGTTCACCTACACTCACTAATTGTGTTTATGTTCTTCTCTACTACACATCTCTACCCATGAAACATTGCTAACGTAAACCAAAGCTATGATAGTCAATACCGCAACCCCGACCAAGCTACTATTCACTAAGCTAAGCTCAACCGCAACATTTAATATTGCCTGCTACAAACTACCCTGAGGTTCACCTACACTCACTAATTGTGTTTATGTTCTTCTCTACTACACATCTCTACCCATGAAACATTGCTAACGTAAACCGAAGCTATGATAGTCAATACCGCAACCCCGACCAAGCTACTATTCACTAAGCTAAGCTCAACCGCAACATTTAATATTGCCTGCTACAAACTACCCTGAGGTTCACCTACACTCACTAATTGTGTTTATGTTCTTCTCTACTACACATCTCTACCCATGAAACATTGCTAACGTAAACCGAAGCCATGATAGTCAATACCGCAACCCCGACCAAGCTACTATTCACTAAGCTAAGCTCAACCGCAACATTTAATATTGCCTGCTACAAACTACCCTGAGGTTCACCTACACTCACTAATTGTGTTTATGTTCTTCTCTACTACACATCTCTACCCATGAAACATTGCTAACGTAAACCAAAGCTATGATAGTCAATACCGCAACCCCGACCAAGCTACTATTCACTAAGCTAAGCTCAACCGCAACATTTAATATTGCCTGCTACAAAACTACCCTGAGGTTCACCTACACTCACTAATTGTGTTTATGTTCTTCTCTACTACACATCTCTACCCATGAAACATTGCTAACGTAAACCGAAGCCATGATAGTCAATACCGCAACCCCGACCAAGCTACTATTCACTAAGCTAAGCTCAACCGCAACATTTAATATTGCCTGCTACAAACTACCCTGAGGTTCACCTACACTCACTAATTGTGTTTATGTTCTTCTCTACTACACATCTCTACCCATGAAACATTGCTAACGTAAACCAAAGCTATGATAGTCAATACCGCAACCCCGACCAAGCTACTATTCACTAAGCTAAGCTCAACCGCAACATTTAATATTGCCTGCTACAAACTACCCTGAGGTTCACCTACACTCACTAATTGTGTTTATGTTCTTCTCTACTACACATCTCTACCCATGAAACATTGCTAACGTAAACCAAAGCTATGATAGTCAATACCGCAACCCCGACCAAGCTACTATTCACTAAGCTAAGCTCAACCGCAACATTTAATATTGCCTGCTACAAACTACCCTGAGGTTCACCTACACTCACTAATTGTGTTTATGTTCTTCTCTACTACACATCTCTACCCATGAAACATTGCTAACGTAAACCAAAGCTATGATAGTCAATACCGCAACCCCGACCAAGCTACTATTCACTAAGCTAAGCTCAACCGCAACATTTAATATTGCCTGCTACAAACTACCCTGAGGTTCACCTACACTCACTAATTGTGTTTATGTTCTTCTCTACTACACATCTCTACCCATGAAACATTGCTAACGTAAACCAAAGCTATGATAGTCAATACCGCAACCCCGACCAAGCTACTATTCACTAAGCTAAGCTCAACCGCAACATTTTAATATTGCCTGCTACAAACTACCCTGAGGTTCACCTACACTCACTAATTGTGTTTATGTTCTTCTCTACTACACATCTCTACCCATGAAACATTGCTAACGTAAACCGAAGCTATGATAGTCAATACCGCAACCCCGACCAAGCTACTATTCACTAAGCTAAGCTCAACCGCAACATTTAATATTGCCTGCTACAAACTACCCTGAGGTTCACCTACACTCACTAATTGTGTTTATGTTCTTCTCTACTACACATCTCTACCCATGAAACATTGCTAACGTAAACCAAAGCTATGATAGTCAATACCGCAACCCCGACCAAGCTACTATTCACTAAGCTAAGCTCAACCGCAACATTTAATATTGCCTGCTACAAACTACCCTGAGGTTCACCTACACTCACTAATTGTGTTTATGTTCTTCTCTACTACACATCTCTACCCATGAAACATTGCTAACGTAAACCAAAGCTATGATAGTCAATACCGCAACCCCGACCAAGCTACTATTCACTAAGCTAAGCTCAACCGCAACATTTAATATTGCCTGCTACAAACTACCCTGAGGTTCACCTACACTCACTAATTGTGTTTATGTTCTTCTCTACTACACATCTCTACTCATGAAACATTGCTAACGTAAACCGAAGCTATGATAGTCAATACCGCAACCCCGACCAAGCTACTATTCACTAAGCTAAGCTCAACCGCAACATTTAATATTGCCTGCTACAAACTACCCTGAGGTTCACCTACACTCACTAATTGTGTTTATGTTCTTCTCTACTACACATCTCTACCCATGAAACATTGCTAACGTAAAACCAAAGCTATGATAGTCAATACCGCAACCCCGACCAAGCTACTATTCACTAAGCTAAGCTCAACCGCAACATTTAATATTGCCTGCTACAAACTACCCTGAGGTTCACCTACACTCACTAATTGTGTTTATGTTCTTCTCTACTACACATCTCTACCCATGAAACATTGCTAACGTAAACCAAAGCTATGATAGTCAATACCGCAACCCCGACCAAGCTACTATTCACTAAGCTAAGCTCAACCGCAACATTTAATATTGCCTGCTACAAACTACCCTGAGGTTCACCTACACTCACTAATTGTGTTTATGTTCTTCTCTACTACACATCTCTACCCATGAAACATTGCTAACGTAAACCGAAGCCATGATAGTCAATACCGCAACCCCGACCAAGCTACTATTCACTAAGCTAAGCTCAACCGCAACATTTAATATTGCCTGCTACAAACTACCCTGAGGTTCACCTACACTCACTAATTGTGTTTATGTTCTTCTCTACTACACATCTCTACTCATGAAACATTGCTAACGTAAACCGAAGCTATGATAGTCAATACCGCAACCCCGACCAAGCTACTATTCACTAAGCTAAGCTCAACCGCAACATTTAATATTGCCTGCTACAAACTACCCTGAGGTTCACCTACACTCACTAATTGTGTTTATGTTCTTCTCTACTACACATCTCTACCCATGAAACATTGCTAACGTAAACCAAAGCTATGATAGTCAATACCGCAACCCCGACCAAGCTACTATTCACTAAGCTAAGCTCAACCGCAACATTTAATATTGCCTGCTACAAACTACCCTGAGGTTCACCTACACTCACTAATTGTGTTTATGTTCTTCTCTACTACACATCTCTACCCATGAAACATTGCTAACGTAAACCAAAGCTATGATAGTCAATACCGCAACCCCGACCAAGCTACTATTCACTAAGCTAAGCTCAACCGCAACATTTAATATTGCCTGCTACAAACTACCCTGAGGTTCACCTACACTCACTAATTGTGTTTATGTTCTTCTCTACTACACATCTCTACCCATGAAACATTGCTAACGTAAACCGAAGCCATGATAGTCAATACCGCAACCCCGACCAAGCTACTATTCACTAAGCTAAGCTCAACCGCAACATTTAATATTGCCTGCTACAAACTACCCTGAGGTTCACCTACACTCACTAATTGTGTTTATGTTCTTCTCTACTACACATCTCTACCCATGAAACATTGCTAACGTAAACCAAAGCTATGATAGTCAATACCGCAACCCCGACCAAGCTACTATTCACTAAGCTAAGCTCAACCGCAACATTTAATATTGCCTGCTACAAACTACCCTGAGGTTCACCTACACTCACTAATTGTGTTTATGTTCTTCTCTACTACACATCTCTACCCATGAAACATTGCTAACGTAAACCGAAGCCATGATAGTCAATACCGCAACCCCGACCAAGCTACTATTCACTAAGCTAAGCTCAACCGCAACATTTAATATTGCCTGCTACAAACTACCCTGAGGTTCACCTACATTCACTAATTGTGTTTATGTTCTTCTCTACTACACATCTCTACCCATGAAACATTGCTAACGTAAACCAAAGCTATGATAGTCAATACCGCAACCCCGACCAAGCTACTATTCACTAAGCTAAGCTCAACCGCAACATTTAATATTGCCTGCTACAAACTACCCTGAGGTTCACCTACACTCACTAATTGTGTTTATGTTCTTCTCTACTACACATCTCTACCCATGAAACATTGCTAACGTAAACCAAAGCCATGATAGTCAATACCGCAACCCCGACCAAGCTACTATTCACTAAGCTAAGCTCAACCGCAACATTTAATATTGCCTGCTACAAACTACCCTGAGGTTCACCTACACTCACTAATTGTGTTTATGTTCTTCTCTACTACACATCTCTACCCATGAAACATTGCTAACGTAAACCAAAGCTATGATAGTCAATACCGCAACCCCGACCAAGCTACTATTCACTAAGCTAAGCTCAACCGCAACATTTAATATTGCCTGCTACAAACTACCCTGAGGTTCACCTACACTCACTAATTGTGTTTATGTTCTTCTCTACTACACATCTCTACCCATGAAACATTGCTAACGTAAACCAAAGCTATGATAGTCAATACCGCAACCCCGACCAAGCTACTATTCACTAAGCTAAGCTCAACCGCAACATTTAATATTGCCTGCTACAAACTACCCTGAGGTTCACCTACATTCACTAATTGTGTTTATGTTCTTCTCTACTACACATCTCTACCCATGAAACATTGCTAACGTAAACCGAAGCTATGATAGTCAATACCGCAACCCCGACCAAGCTACTATTCACTAAGCTAAGCTCAACCGCAACATTTAATATTGCCTGCTACAAACTACCCTGAGGTTCACCTACATTCACTAATTGTGTTTATGTTCTTCTCTACTACACATCTCTACCCATGAAACATTGCTAACGTAAACCAAAGCTATGATAGTCAATACCGCAACCCCGACCAAGCTACTATTCACTAAGCTAAGCTCAACCGCAACATTTAATATTGCCTGCTACAAACTACCCTGAGGTTCACCTACACTCACTAATTGTGTTTATGTTCTTCTCTACTACACATCTCTACCCATGAAACATTGCTAACGTAAACCAAAGCTATGATAGTCAATACCGCAACCCCGACCAAGCTACTATTCACTAAGCTAAGCTCAACCGCAACATTTAATATTGCCTGCTACAAACTACCCTGAGGTTCACCTACATTCACTAATTGTGTTTATGTTCTTCTCTACTACACATCTCTACCCATGAAACATTGCTAACGTAAACCGAAGCTATGATAGTCAATACCGCAACCCCGACCAAGCTACTATTCACTAAGCTAAGCTCAACCGCAACATTTAATATTGCCTGCTACAAACTACCCTGAGGTTCACCTACACTCACTAATTGTGTTTATGTTCTTCTCTACTACACATCTCTACCCATGAAACATTGCTAACGTAAACCAAAGCTATGATAGTCAATACCGCAACCCCGACCAAGCTACTATTCACTAAGCTAAGCTCAACCGCAACATTTAATATTGCCTGCTACAAACTACCCTGAGGTTCACCTACACTCACTAATTGTGTTTATGTTCTTCTCTACTACACATCTCTACCCATGAAACATTGCTAACGTAAACCAAAGCTATGATAGTCAATACCGCAACCCCGACCAAGCTACTATTCACTAAGCTAAGCTCAACCGCAACATTTAATATTGCCTGCTACAAAACTACCCTGAGGTTCACCTACACTCACTAATTGTGTTTATGTTCTTCTCTACTACACATCTCTACCCATGAAACATTGCTAACGTAAACCAAAGCTATGATAGTCAATACCGCAACCCCGACCAAGCTACTATTCACTAAGCTAAGCTCAACCGCAACATTTAATATTGCCTGCTACAAACTACCCTGAGGTTCACCTACACTCACTAATTGTGTTTATGTTCTTCTCTACTACACATCTCTACCCATGAAACATTGCTAACGTAAACCAAAGCTATGATAGTCAATACCGCAACCCCGACCAAGCTACTATTCACTAAGCTAAGCTCAACCGCAACATTTAATATTGCCTGCTACAAACTACCCTGAGGTTCACCTACACTCACTAATTGTGTTTATGTTCTTCTCTACTACACATCTCTACCCATGAAACATTGCTAACGTAAACCGAAGCCATGATAGTCAATACCGCAACCCCGACCAAGCTACTATTCACTAAGCTAAGCTCAACCGCAACATTTAATATTGCCTGCTACAAACTACCCTGAGGTTCACCTACACTCACTAATTGTGTTTATGTTCTTCTCTACTACACATCTCTACCCATGAAACATTGCTAACGTAAACCAAAGCTATGATAGTCAATACCGCAACCCCGACCAAGCTACTATTCACTAAGCTAAGCTCAACCGCAACATTTAATATTGCCTGCTACAAACTACCCTGAGGTTCACCTACACTCACTAATTGTGTTTATGTTCTTCTCTACTACACATCTCTACCCATGAAACATTGCTAACGTAAACCAAAGCTATGATAGTCAATACCGCAACCCCGACCAAGCTACTATTCACTAAGCTAAGCTCAACCGCAACATTTAATATTGCCTGCTACAAACTACCCTGAGGTTCACCTACACTCACTAATTGTGTTTATGTTCTTCTCTACTACACATCTCTACCCATGAAACATTGCTAACGTAAACCGAAGCTATGATAGTCAATACCGCAACCCCGACCAAGCTACTATTCACTAAGCTAAGCTCAACCGCAACATTTAATATTGCCTGCTACAAACTACCCTGAGGTTCACCTACACTCACTAATTGTGTTTATGTTCTTCTCTACTACACATCTCTACCCATGAAACATTGCTAACGTAAACCAAAGCTATGATAGTCAATACCGCAACCCCGACCAAGCTACTATTCACTAAGCTAAGCTCAACCGCAACATTTAATATTGCCTGCTACAAACTACCCTGAGGTTCACCTACACTCACTAATTGTGTTTATGTTCTTCTCTACTACACATCTCTACCCATGAAACATTGCTAACGTAAACCAAAGCTATGATAGTCAATACCGCAACCCCGACCAAGCTACTATTCACTAAGCTAAGCTCAACCGCAACATTTAATATTGCCTGCTACAAACTACCCTGAGGTTCACCTACACTCACTAATTGTGTTTATGTTCTTCTCTACTACACATCTCTACCCATGAAACATTGCTAACGTAAACCAAAGCTATGATAGTCAATACCGCAACCCCGACCAAGCTACTATTCACTAAGCTAAGCTCAACCGCAACATTTAATATTGCCTGCTACAAACTACCCTGAGGTTCACCTACACTCACTAATTGTGTTTATGTTCTTCTCTACTACACATATCTACCCATGAAACATTGCTAACGTAAACCAAAGCTATGATAGTCAATACCGCAACCCCGACCAAGCTACTATTCACTAAGCTAAGCTCAACCGCAACATTTAATATTGCCTGCTACAAACTACCCTGAGGTTCACCTACACTCACTAATTGTGTTTATGTTCTTCTCTACTACACATCTCTACCCATGAAACATTGCTAACGTAAACCAAAGCTATGATAGTCAATACCGCAACCCCGACCAAGCTACTATTCACTAAGCTAAGCTCAACCGCAACATTTAATATTGCCTGCTACAAACTACCCTGAGGTTCACCTACACTCACTAATTGTGTTTATGTTCTTCTCTACTACACATCTCTACTCATGAAACATTGCTAACGTAAACCGAAGCCATGATAGTCAATACCGCAACCCCGACCAAGCTACTATTCACTAAGCTAAGCTCAACCGCAACATTTAATATTGCCTGCTACAAACTACCCTGAGGTTCACCTACACTCACTAATTGTGTTTATGTTCTTCTCTACTACACATCTCTACCCATGAAACATTGCTAACGTAAACCAAAGCTATGATAGTCAATACCGCAACCCCGACCAAGCTACTATTCACTAAGCTAAGCTCAACCGCAACATTTAATATTGCCTGCTACAAACTACCCTGAGGTTCACCTACACTCACTAATTGTGTTTATGTTCTTCTCTACTACACATCTCTACCCATGAAACATTGCTAACGTAAACCAAAGCTATGATAGTCAATACCGCAACCCCGACCAAGCTACTATTCACTAAGCTAAGCTCAACCGCAACATTTAATATTGCCTGCTACAAACTACCCTGAGGTTCACCTACACTCACTAATTGTGTTTATGTTCTTCTCTACTACACATCTCTACCCATGAAACATTGCTAACGTAAACCAAAGCTATGATAGTCAATACCGCAACCCCGACCAAGCTACTATTCACTAAGCTAAGCTCAACCGCAACATTTAATATTGCCTGCTACAAACTACCCTGAGGTTCACCTACACTCACTAATTGTGTTTATGTTCTTCTCTACTACACATCTCTACCCATGAAACATTGCTAACGTAAACCGAAGCTATGATAGTCAATACCGCAACCCCGACCAAGCTACTATTCACTAAGCTAAGCTCAACCGCAACATTTAATATTGCCTGCTACAAACTACCCTGAGGTTCACCTACACTCACTAATTGTGTTTATGTTCTTCTCTACTACACATCTCTACCCATGAAACATTGCTAACGTAAACCGAAGCCATGATAGTCAATACCGCAACCCCGACCAAGCTACTATTCACTAAGCTAAGCTCAACCGCAACATTTAATATTGCCTGCTACAAACTACCCTGAGGTTCACCTACACTCACTAATTGTGTTTATGTTCTTCTCTACTACACATCTCTACCCATGAAACATTGCTAACGTAAACCAAAGCTATGATAGTCAATACCGCAACCCCGACCAAGCTACTATTCACTAAGCTAAGCTCAACCGCAACATTTAATATTGCCTGCTACAAACTACCCTGAGGTTCACCTACACTCACTAATTGTGTTTATGTTCTTCTCTACTACACATCTCTACTCATGAAACATTGCTAACGTAAACCGAAGCCATGATAGTCAATACCGCAACCCCGACCAAGCTACTATTCACTAAGCTAAGCTCAACCGCAACATTTAATATTGCCTGCTACAAACTACCCTGAGGTTCACCTACATTCACTAATTGTGTTTATGTTCTTCTCTACTACACATCTCTACCCATGAAACATTGCTAACGTAAACCAAAGCTATGATAGTCAATACCGCAACCCCGACCAAGCTACTATTCACTAAGCTAAGCTCAACCGCAACATTTAATATTGCCTGCTACAAACTACCCTGAGGTTCACCTACATTCACTAATTGTGTTTATGTTCTTCTCTACTACACATCTCTACCCATGAAACATTGCTAACGTAAACCAAAGCTATGATAGTCAATACCGCAACCCCGACCAAGCTACTATTCACTAAGCTAAGCTCAACCGCAACATTTAATATTGCCTGCTACAAACTACCCTGAGGTTCACCTACACTCACTAATTGTGTTTATGTTCTTCTCTACTACACATCTCTACCCATGAAACATTGCTAACGTAAACCGAAGCTATGATAGTCAATACCGCAACCCCGACCAAGCTACTATTCACTAAGCTAAGCTCAACCGCAACATTTAATATTGCCTGCTACAAACTACCCTGAGGTTCACCTACACTCACTAATTGTGTTTATGTTCTTCTCTACTACACATCTCTACCCATGAAACATTGCTAACGTAAACCAAAGCTATGATAGTCAATACCGCAACCCCGACCAAGCTACTATTCACTAAGCTAAGCTCAACCGCAACATTTAATATTGCCTGCTACAAACTACCCTGAGGTTCACCTACACTCACTAATTGTGTTTATGTTCTTCTCTACTACACATCTCTACCCATGAAACATTGCTAACGTAAACCAAAGCTATGATAGTCAATACCGCAACCCCGACCAAGCTACTATTCACTAAGCTAAGCTCAACCGCAACATTTAATATTGCCTGCTACAAACTACCCTGAGGTTCACCTACACTCACTAATTGTGTTTATGTTCTTCTCTACTACACATCTCTACCCATGAAACATTGCTAACGTAAACCAAAGCTATGATAGTCAATACCGCAACCCCGACCAAGCTACTATTCACTAAGCTAAGCTCAACCGCAACATTTAATATTGCCTGCTACAAACTACCCTGAGGTTCACCTACACTCACTAATTGTGTTTATGTTCTTCTCTACTACACATCTCTACCCATGAAACATTGCTAACGTAAACCAAAGCTATGATAGTCAATACCGCAACCCCGACCAAGCTACTATTCACTAAGCTAAGCTCAACCGCAACATTTAATATTGCCTGCTACAAACTACCCTGAGGTTCACCTACACTCACTAATTGTGTTTATGTTCTTCTCTACTACACATCTCTACCCATGAAACATTGCTAACGTAAACCAAAGCTATGATAGTCAATACCGCAACCCCGACCAAGCTACTATTCACTAAGCTAAGCTCAACCGCAACATTTAATATTGCCTGCTACAAACTACCCTGAGGTTCACCTACACTCACTAATTGTGTTTATGTTCTTCTCTACTACACATCTCTACCCATGAAACATTGCTAACGTAAACCAAAGCTATGATAGTCAATACCGCAACCCCGACCAAGCTACTATTCACTAAGCTAAGCTCAACCGCAACATTTAATATTGCCTGCTACAAACTACCCTGAGGTTCACCTACACTCACTAATTGTGTTTATGTTCTTCTCTACTACACATCTCTACCCATGAAACATTGCTAACGTAAACCAAAGCTATGATAGTCAATACCGCAACCCCGACCAAGCTACTATTCACTAAGCTAAGCTCAACCGCAACATTTAATATTGCCTGCTACAAACTACCCTGAGGTTCACCTACACTCACTAATTGTGTTTATGTTCTTCTCTACTACACATCTCTACCCATGAAACATTGCTAACGTAAACCGAAGCCATGATAGTCAATACCGCAACCCCGACCAAGCTACTATTCACTAAGCTAAGCTCAACCGCAACATTTAATATTGCCTGCTACAAACTACCCTGAGGTTCACCTACACTCACTAATTGTGTTTATGTTCTTCTCTACTACACATCTCTACCCATGAAACATTGCTAACGTAAACCAAAGCTATGATAGTCAATACCGCAACCCCGACCAAGCTACTATTCACTAAGCTAAGCTCAACCGCAACATTTAATATTGCCTGCTACAAACTACCCTGAGGTTCACCTACATTCACTAATTGTGTTTATGTTCTTCTCTACTACACATCTCTACCCATGAAACATTGCTAACGTAAACCAAAGCTATGATAGTCAATACCGCAACCCCGACCAAGCTACTATTCACTAAGCTAAGCTCAACCGCAACATTTAATATTGCCTGCTACAAACTACCCTGAGGTTCACCTACACTCACTAATTGTGTTTATGTTCTTCTCTACTACACATCTCTACCCATGAAACATTGCTAACGTAAACCGAAGCCATGATAGTCAATACCGCAACCCCGACCAAGCTACTATTCACTAAGCTAAGCTCAACCGCAACATTTAATATTGCCTGCTACAAACTACCCTGAGGTTCACCTACACTCACTAATTGTGTTTATGTTCTTCTCTACTACACATCTCTACCCATGAAACATTGCTAACGTAAACCAAAGCTATGATAGTCAATACCGCAACCCCGACCAAGCTACTATTCACTAAGCTAAGCTCAACCGCAACATTTAATATTGCCTGCTACAAACTACCCTGAGGTTCACCTACACTCACTAATTGTGTTTATGTTCTTCTCTACTACACATCTCTACCCATGAAACATTGCTAACGTAAACCGAAGCCATGATAGTCAATACCGCAACCCCGACCAAGCTACTATTCACTAAGCTAAGCTCAACCGCAACATTTAATATTGCCTGCTACAAACTACCCTGAGGTTCACCTACACTCACTAATTGTGTTTATGTTCTTCTCTACTACACATCTCTACCCATGAAACATTGCTAACGTAAACCAAAGCTATGATAGTCAATACCGCAACCCCGACCAAGCTACTATTCACTAAGCTAAGCTCAACCGCAACATTTAATATTGCCTGCTACAAACTACCCTGAGGTTCACCTACACTCACTAATTGTGTTTATGTTCTTCTCTACTACACATCTCTACCCATGAAACATTGCTAACGTAAACCAAAGCTATGATAGTCAATACCGCAACCCCGACCAAGCTACTATTCACTAAGCTAAGCTCAACCGCAACATTTAATATTGCCTGCTACAAACTACCCTGAGGTTCACCTACACTCACTAATTGTGTTTATGTTCTTCTCTACTACACATCTCTACTCATGAAACATTGCTAACGTAAACCAAAGCTATGATAGTCAATACCGCAACCCCGACCAAGCTACTATTCACTAAGCTAAGCTCAACCGCAACATTTAATATTGCCTGCTACAAACTACCCTGAGGTTCACCTACACTCACTAATTGTGTTTATGTTCTTCTCTACTACACATCTCTACCCATGAAACATTGCTAACGTAAACCGAAGCCATGATAGTCAATACCGCAACCCCGACCAAGCTACTATTCACTAAGCTAAGCTCAACCGCAACATTTAATATTGCCTGCTACAAACTACCCTGAGGTTCACCTACATTCACTAATTGTGTTTATGTTCTTCTCTACTACACATCTCTACCCATGAAACATTGCTAACGTAAACCAAAGCTATGATAGTCAATACCGCAACCCCGACCAAGCTACTATTCACTAAGCTAAGCTCAACCGCAACATTTAATATTGCCTGCTACAAACTACCCTGAGGTTCACCTACACTCACTAATTGTGTTTATGTTCTTCTCTACTACACATCTCTACCCATGAAACATTGCTAACGTAAACCAAAGCTATGATAGTCAATACCGCAACCCCGACCAAGCTACTATTCACTAAGCTAAGCTCAACCGCAACATTTAATATTGCCTGCTACAAACTACCCTGAGGTTCACCTACACTCACTAATTGTGTTTATGTTCTTCTCTACTACACATCTCTACCCATGAAACATTGCTAACGTAAACCAAAGCTATGATAGTCAATACCGCAACCCCGACCAAGCTACTATTCACTAAGCTAAGCTCAACCGCAACATTTAATATTGCCTGCTACAAACTACCCTGAGGTTCACCTACACTCACTAATTGTGTTTATGTTCTTCTCTACTACACATCTCTACCCATGAAACATTGCTAACGTAAACCAAAGCTATGATAGTCAATACCGCAACCCCGACCAAGCTACTATTCACTAAGCTAAGCTCAACCGCAACATTTAATATTGCCTGCTACAAACTACCCTGAGGTTCACCTACACTCACTAATTGTGTTTATGTTCTTCTCTACTACACATCTCTACTCATGAAACATTGCTAACGTAAACCGAAGCCATGATAGCGCATACCGCAACCCCGACCAAGCTACTATTCACTAAGCTAAGCTCAACCGCAACATTTAATATTGCCTGCTACAAACTACCCTGAGGTTCACCTACATTCACTAATTGTGTTTATGTTCTTCTCTACTACACATCTCTACCCATGAAACATTGCTAACGTAAACCAAAGCTATGATAGTCAATACCGCAACCCCGACCAAGCTACTATTCACTAAGCTAAGCTCAACCGCAACATTTAATATTGCCTGCTACAAACTACCCTGAGGTTCACCTACATTCACTAATTGTGTTTATGTTCTTCTCTACTACACATCTCTACCCATGAAACATTGCTAACGTAAACCAAAGCTATGATAGTCAATACCGCAACCCCGACCAAGCTACTATTCACTAAGCTAAGCTCAACCGCAACATTTAATATTGCCTGCTACAAACTACCCTGAGGTTCACCTACACTCACTAATTGTGTTTATGTTCTTCTCTACTACACATCTCTACCCATGAAACATTGCTAACGTAAACCAAAGCTATGATAGTCAATACCGCAACCCCGACCAAGCTACTATTCACTAAGCTAAGCTCAACCGCAACATTTAATATTGCCTGCTACAAACTACCCTGAGGTTCACCTACACTCACTAATTGTGTTTATGTTCTTCTCTACTACACATCTCTACCCATGAAACATTGCTAACGTAAACCGAAGCTATGATAGTCAATACCGCAACCCCGACCAAGCTACTATTCACTAAGCTAAGCTCAACCGCAACATTTAATATTGCCTGCTACAAACTACCCTGAGGTTCACCTACACTCACTAATTGTGTTTATGTTCTTCTCTACTACACATCTCTACCCATGAAACATTGCTAACGTAAACCAAAGCTATGATAGTCAATACCGCAACCCCGACCAAGCTACTATTCACTAAGCTAAGCTCAACCGCAACATTTAATATTGCCTGCTACAAACTACCCTGAGGTTCACCTACATTCACTAATTGTGTTTATGTTCTTCTCTACTACACATCTCTACCCATGAAACATTGCTAACGTAAACCGAAGCCATGATAGTCAATACCGCAACCCCGACCAAGCTACTATTCACTAAGCTAAGCTCAACCGCAACATTTAATATTGCCTGCTACAAACTACCCTGAGGTTCACCTACACTCACTAATTGTGTTTATGTTCTTCTCTACTACACATCTCTACCCATGAAACATTGCTAACGTAAACCAAAGCTATGATAGTCAATACCGCAACCCCGACCAAGCTACTATTCACTAAGCTAAGCTCAACCGCAACATTTAATATTGCCTGCTACAAACTACCCTGAGGTTCACCTACACTCACTAATTGTGTTTATGTTCTTCTCTACTACACATCTCTACCCATGAAACATTGCTAACGTAAACCAAAGCTATGATAGTCAATACCGCAACCCCGACCAAGCTACTATTCACTAAGCTAAGCTCAACCGCAACATTTAATATTGCCTGCTACAAACTACCCTGAGGTTCACCTACACTCACTAATTGTGTTTATGTTCTTCTCTACTACACATCTCTACCCATGAAACATTGCTAACGTAAACCAAAGCTATGATAGTCAATACCGCAACCCCGACCAAGCTACTATTCACTAAGCTAAGCTCAACCGCAACATTTAATATTGCCTGCTACAAACTACCCTGAGGTTCACCTACACTCACTAATTGTGTTTATGTTCTTCTCTACTACACATCTCTACCCATGAAACATTGCTAACGTAAACCAAAGCTATGATAGTCAATACCGCAACCCCGACCAAGCTACTATTCACTAAGCTAAGCTCAACCGCAACATTTAATATTGCCTGCTACAAACTACCCTGAGGTTCACCTACACTCACTAATTGTGTTTATGTTCTTCTCTACTACACATCTCTACCCATGAAACATTGCTAACGTAAACCAAAGCTATGATAGTCAATACCGCAACCCCGACCAAGCTACTATTCACTAAGCTAAGCTCAACCGCAACATTTAATATTGCCTGCTACAAACTACCCTGAGGTTCACCTACACTCACTAATTGTGTTTATGTTCTTCTCTACTACACATCTCTACCCATGAAACATTGCTAACGTAAACCGAAGCCATGATAGTCAATACCGCAACCCCGACCAAGCTACTATTCACTAAGCTAAGCTCAACCGCAACATTTAATATTGCCTGCTACAAACTACCCTGAGGTTCACCTACACTCACTAATTGTGTTTATGTTCTTCTCTACTACACATCTCTACCCATGAAACATTGCTAACGTAAACCAAAGCTATGATAGTCAATACCGCAACCCCGACCAAGCTACTATTCACTAAGCTAAGCTCAACCGCAACATTTAATATTGCCTGCTACAAACTACCCTGAGGTTCACCTACACTCACTAATTGTGTTTATGTTCTTCTCTACTACACATCTCTACCCATGAAACATTGCTAACGTAAACCAAAGCTATGATAGTCAATACCGCAACCCCGACCAAGCTACTATTCACTAAGCTAAGCTCAACCGCAACATTTAATATTGCCTGCTACAAACTACCCTGAGGTTCACCTACACTCACTAATTGTGTTTATGTTCTTCTCTACTACACATCTCTACCCATGAAACATTGCTAACGTAAACCAAAGCTATGATAGTCAATACCGCAACCCCGACCAAGCTACTATTCACTAAGCTAAGCTCAACCGCAACATTTAATATTGCCTGCTACAAACTACCCTGAGGTTCACCTACACTCACTAATTGTGTTTATGTTCTTCTCTACTACACATCTCTACCCATGAAACATTGCTAACGTAAACCAAAGCTATGATAGTCAATACCGCAACCCCGACCAAGCTACTATTCACTAAGCTAAGCTCAACCGCAACATTTAATATTGCCTGCTACAAACTACCCTGAGGTTCACCTACACTCACTAATTGTGTTTATGTTCTTCTCTACTACACATCTCTACCCATGAAACATTGCTAACGTAAACCAAAGCTATGATAGTCAATACCGCAACCCCGACCAAGCTACTATTCACTAAGCTAAGCTCAACCGCAACATTTAATATTGCCTGCTACAAACTACCCTGAGGTTCACCTACACTCACTAATTGTGTTTATGTTCTTCTCTACTACACATCTCTACCCATGAAACATTGCTAACGTAAACCAAAGCTATGATAGTCAATACCGCAACCCCGACCAAGCTACTATTCACTAAGCTAAGCTCAACCGCAACATTTAATATTGCCTGCTACAAACTACCCTGAGGTTCACCTACACTCACTAATTGTGTTTATGTTCTTCTCTACTACACATCTCTACCCATGAAACATTGCTAACGTAAACCGAAGCCATGATAGTCAATACCGCAACCCCGACCAAGCTACTATTCACTAAGCTAAGCTCAACCGCAACATTTAATATTGCCTGCTACAAACTACCCTGAGGTTCACCTACACTCACTAATTGTGTTTATGTTCTTCTCTACTACACATCTCTACCCATGAAACATTGCTAACGTAAACCGAAGCTATGATAGTCAATACCGCAACCCCGACCAAGCTACTATTCACTAAGCTAAGCTCAACCGCAACATTTAATATTGCCTGCTACAAACTACCCTGAGGTTCACCTACACTCACTAATTGTGTTTTATGTTCTTCTCTACTACACATCTCTACTCATGAAACATTGCTAACGTAAACCGAAGCTATGATAGTCAATACCGCAACCCCGACCAAGCTACTATTCACTAAGCTAAGCTCAACCGCAACATTTAATATTGCCTGCTACAAACTACCCTGAGGTTCACCTACACTCACTAATTGTGTTTATGTTCTTCTCTACTACACATCTCTACCCATGAAACATTGCTAACGTAAACCAAAGCTATGATAGTCAATACCGCAACCCCGACCAAGCTACTATTCACTAAGCTAAGCTCAACCGCAACATTTAATATTGCCTGCTACAAACTACCCTGAGGTTCACCTACACTCACTAATTGTGTTTATGTTCTTCTCTACTACACATCTCTACCCATGAAACATTGCTAACGTAAACCAAAGCTATGATAGTCAATACCGCAACCCCGACCAAGCTACTATTCACTAAGCTAAGCTCAACCGCAACATTTAATATTGCCTGCTACAAACTACCCTGAGGTTCACCTACACTCACTAATTGTGTTTATGTTCTTCTCTACTACACATCTCTACCCATGAAACATTGCTAACGTAAACCAAAGCTATGATAGTCAATACCGCAACCCCGACCAAGCTACTATTCACTAAGCTAAGCTCAACCGCAACATTTAATATTGCCTGCTACAAACTACCCTGAGGTTCACCTACACTCACTAATTGTGTTTATGTTCTTCTCTACTACACATCTCTACCCATGAAACATTGCTAACGTAAACCGAAGCCATGATAGTCAATACCGCAACCCCGACCAAGCTACTATTCACTAAGCTAAGCTCAACCGCAACATTTAATATTGCCTGCTACAAACTACCCTGAGGTTCACCTACACTCACTAATTGTGTTTATGTTCTTCTCTACTACACATCTCTACCCATGAAACATTGCTAACGTAAACCAAAGCTATGATAGTCAATACCGCAACCCCGACCAAGCTACTATTCACTAAGCTAAGCTCAACCGCAACATTTAATATTGCCTGCTACAAACTACCCTGAGGTTCACCTACATTCACTAATTGTGTTTATGTTCTTCTCTACTACACATCTCTACCCATGAAACATTGCTAACGTAAACCGAAGCCATGATAGTCAATACCGCAACCCCGACCAAGCTACTATTCACTAAGCTAAGCTCAACCGCAACATTTAATATTGCCTGCTACAAACTACCCTGAGGTTCACCTACACTCACTAATTGTGTTTATGTTCTTCTCTACTACACATCTCTACCCATGAAACATTGCTAACGTAAACCAAAGCTATGATAGTCAATACCGCAACCCCGACCAAGCTACTATTCACTAAGCTAAGCTCAACCGCAACATTTAATATTGCCTGCTACAAACTACCCTGAGGTTCACCTACACTCACTAATTGTGTTTATGTTCTTCTCTACTACACATCTCTACCCATGAAACATTGCTAACGTAAACCAAAGCTATGATAGTCAATACCGCAACCCCGACCAAGCTACTATTCACTAAGCTAAGCTCAACCGCAACATTTAATATTGCCTGCTACAAACTACCCTGAGGTTCACCTACACTCACTAATTGTGTTTATGTTCTTCTCTACTACACATCTCTACCCATGAAACATTGCTAACGTAAACCAAAGCTATGATAGTCAATACCGCAACCCCGACCAAGCTACTATTCACTAAGCTAAGCTCAACCGCAACATTTAATATTGCCTGCTACAAACTACCCTGAGGTTCACCTACACTCACTAATTGTGTTTATGTTCTTCTCTACTACACATCTCTACCCATGAAACATTGCTAACGTAAACCAAAGCTATGATAGTCAATACCGCAACCCCGACCAAGCTACTATTCACTAAGCTAAGCTCAACCGCAACATTTAATATTGCCTGCTACAAACTACCCTGAGGTTCACCTACACTCACTAATTGTGTTTATGTTCTTCTCTACTACACATCTCTACCCATGAAACATTGCTAACGTAAACCGAAGCCATGATAGTCAATACCGCAACCCCGACCAAGCTACTATTCACTAAGCTAAGCTCAACCGCAACATTTAATATTGCCTGCTACAAACTACCCTGAGGTTCACCTACACTCACTAATTGTGTTTATGTTCTTCTCTACTACACATCTCTACCCATGAAACATTGCTAACGTAAACCAAAGCTATGATAGTCAATACCGCAACCCCGACCAAGCTACTATTCACTAAGCTAAGCTCAACCGCAACATTTAATATTGCCTGCTACAAACTACCCTGAGGTTCACCTACACTCACTAATTGTGTTTATGTTCTTCTCTACTACACATCTCTACCCATGAAACATTGCTAACGTAAACCGAAGCCATGATAGTCAATACCGCAACCCCGACCAAGCTACTATTCACTAAGCTAAGCTCAACCGCAACATTTAATATTGCCTGCTACAAACTACCCTGAGGTTCACCTACACTCACTAATTGTGTTTATGTTCTTCTCTACTACACATCTCTACCCATGAAACATTGCTAACGTAAACCAAAGCTATGATAGTCAATACCGCAACCCCGACCAAGCTACTATTCACTAAGCTAAGCTCAACCGCAACATTTAATATTGCCTGCTACAAACTACCCTGAGGTTCACCTACATTCACTAATTGTGTTTATGTTCTTCTCTACTACACATCTCTACCCATGAAACATTGCTAACGTAAACCGAAGCTATGATAGTCAATACCGCAACCCCGACCAAGCTACTATTCACTAAGCTAAGCTCAACCGCAACATTTAATATTGCCTGCTACAAACTACCCTGAGGTTCACCTACACTCACTAATTGTGTTTATGTTCTTCTCTACTACACATCTCTACCCATGAAACATTGCTAACGTAAACCAAAGCTATGATAGTCAATACCGCAACCCCGACCAAGCTACTATTCACTAAGCTAAGCTCAACCGCAACATTTAATATTGCCTGCTACAAACTACCCTGAGGTTCACCTACACTCACTAATTGTGTTTATGTTCTTCTCTACTACACATCTCTACCCATGAAACATTGCTAACGTAAACCAAAGCTATGATAGTCAATACCGCAACCCCGACCAAGCTACTATTCACTAAGCTAAGCTCAACCGCAACATTTAATATTGCCTGCTACAAACTACCCTGAGGTTCACCTACACTCACTAATTGTGTTTATGTTCTTCTCTACTACACATCTCTACCCATGAAACATTGCTAACGTAAACCGAAGCCATGATAGTCAATACCGCAACCCCGACCAAGCTACTATTCACTAAGCTAAGCTCAACCGCAACATTTAATATTGCCTGCTACAAACTACCCTGAGGTTCACCTACACTCACTAATTGTGTTTATGTTCTTCTCTACTACACATCTCTACCCATGAAACATTGCTAACGTAAACCAAAGCTATGATAGTCAATACCGCAACCCCGACCAAGCTACTATTCACTAAGCTAAGCTCAACCGCAACATTTAATATTGCCTGCTACAAACTACCCTGAGGTTCACCTACACTCACTAATTGTGTTTATGTTCTTCTCTACTACACATCTCTACCCATGAAACATTGCTAACGTAAACCAAAGCTATGATAGTCAATACCGCAACCCCGACCAAGCTACTATTCACTAAGCTAAGCTCAACCGCAACATTTAATATTGCCTGCTACAAACTACCCTGAGGTTCACCTACACTCACTAATTGTGTTTATGTTCTTCTCTACTACACATCTCTACCCATGAAACATTGCTAACGTAAACCGAAGCCATGATAGTCAATACCGCAACCCCGACCAAGCTACTATTCACTAAGCTAAGCTCAACCGCAACATTTAATATTGCCTGCTACAAACTACCCTGAGGTTCACCTACACTCACTAATTGTGTTTATGTTCTTCTCTACTACACATCTCTACCCATGAAACATTGCTAACGTAAACCAAAGCTATGATAGTCAATACCGCAACCCCGACCAAGCTACTATTCACTAAGCTAAGCTCAACCGCAACATTTAATATTGCCTGCTACAAACTACCCTGAGGTTCACCTACACTCACTAATTGTGTTTATGTTCTTCTCTACTACACATCTCTACCCATGAAACATTGCTAACGTAAACCGAAGCTATGATAGTCAATACCGCAACCCCGACCAAGCTACTATTCACTAAGCTAAGCTCAACCGCAACATTTAATATTGCCTGCTACAAACTACCCTGAGGTTCACCTACATTCACTAATTGTGTTTATGTTCTTCTCTACTACACATCTCTACCCATGAAACATTGCTAACGTAAACCGAAGCCATGATAGTCAATACCGCAACCCCGACCAAGCTACTATTCACTAAGCTAAGCTCAACCGCAACATTTAATATTGCCTGCTACAAACTACCCTGAGGTTCACCTACACTCACTAATTGTGTTTATGTTCTTCTCTACTACACATCTCTACCCATGAAACATTGCTAACGTAAACCAAAGCTATGATAGTCAATACCGCAACCCCGACCAAGCTACTATTCACTAAGCTAAGCTCAACCGCAACATTTAATATTGCCTGCTACAAACTACCCTGAGGTTCACCTACACTCACTAATTGTGTTTATGTTCTTCTCTACTACACATCTCTACCCATGAAACATTGCTAACGTAAACCAAAGCTATGATAGTCAATACCGCAACCCCGACCAAGCTACTATTCACTAAGCTAAGCTCAACCGCAACATTTAATATTGCCTGCTACAAACTACCCTGAGGTTCACCTACACTCACTAATTGTGTTTATGTTCTTCTCTACTACACATCTCTACCCATGAAACATTGCTAACGTAAACCAAAGCTATGATAGTCAATACCGCAACCCCGACCAAGCTACTATTCACTAAGCTAAGCTCAACCGCAACATTTAATATTGCCTGCTACAAACTACCCTGAGGTTCACCTACACTCACTAATTGTGTTTATGTTCTTCTCTACTACACATCTCTACCCATGAAACATTGCTAACGTAAACCAAAGCTATGATAGTCAATACCGCAACCCCGACCAAGCTACTATTCACTAAGCTAAGCTCAACCGCAACATTTAATATTGCCTGCTACAAACTACCCTGAGGTTCACCTACACTCACTAATTGTGTTTATGTTCTTCTCTACTACACATCTCTACCCATGAAACATTGCTAACGTAAACCAAAGCTATGATAGTCAATACCGCAACCCCGACCAAGCTACTATTCACTAAGCTAAGCTCAACCGCAACATTTAATATTGCCTGCTACAAACTACCCTGAGGTTCACCTACACTCACTAATTGTGTTTATGTTCTTCTCTACTACACATCTCTACCCATGAAACATTGCTAACGTAAACCAAAGCTATGATAGTCAATACCGCAACCCCGACCAAGCTACTATTCACTAAGCTAAGCTCAACCGCAACATTTAATATTGCCTGCTACAAACTACCCTGAGGTTCACCTACACTCACTAATTGTGTTTATGTTCTTCTCTACTACACATCTCTACCTCATGAAACATTGCTAACGTAAACCAAAGCTATGATAGTCAATACCGCAACCCCGACCAAGCTACTATTCACTAAGCTAAGCTCAACCGCAACATTTAATATTGCCTGCTACAAACTACCCTGAGGTTCACCTACACTCACTAATTGTGTTTATGTTCTTCTCTACTACACATCTCTACCCATGAAACATTGCTAACGTAAACCAAAGCTATGATAGTCAATACCGCAACCCCGACCAAGCTACTATTCACTAAGCTAAGCTCAACCGCAACATTTAATATTGCCTGCTACAAACTACCCTGAGGTTCACCTACACTCACTAATTGTGTTTATGTTCTTCTCTACTACACATCTCTACCCATGAAACATTGCTAACGTAAACCAAAGCTATGATAGTCAATACCGCAACCCCGACCAAGCTACTATTCACTAAGCTAAGCTCAACCGCAACATTTAATATTGTGAAAGGAAACAGGATATTTCCGGACCATTGCCATCGTTAAGTGAAACAAGAAAAAATCAGTAAACACTTCGTTTCGAGCTCCTGCAGTATCTGATCTCTTCTTCAGGTTAATGAATCGCTAAACCTTTATACCTAATTACTTACCTAGGTTAAAATAATACAAATCTTTACTTATAGCGTTGTGGCACGACTTCTGAAGTCAGGAATCACAACATACATGGTGTTATGTCAACTTCCACTAACAAACTAAAGACATGCAACTTATTAAAAAAAACTATAACAAAACACCCAACTCATTAAACTAATCTACGGAAATACAGGTCACAATATTGTCTTCACTCGTCTACTAACCATTTAAAAACCCCTCGGGAACTGGACCAGAGGGGGGTAGCCAATGTTAATTCGTGACGGGCCGGCCCTCTATAAAACAAGATGGCGCGGGAGAATACAGGGAAGGGAAACAGGAGATGGGCCCCTTCTGTTTATTATTGGTTCATGCGAGATTGAGACTTCTTAAAACGCCTGCATATTGTTGACTCCGCATTGGTTTTATTGCAAATATCCGATACGTTTGATAATTTTGGTATTCACTTTAGTTTCATTTTTTTAGAATTGGCAACCAAAGCGGGCCTAATCTCGACTGATCGGTTGAGCTGATGGTTGGTCTGCCAATTTTTAATGTATGTTGCCTCAATTAATTTCCTTTTGAAGAAATGTGGTTCCCGATGTATTTGTTTTATGTGGGCTTCATTCCAATTCTTATGGATGGTCTTCTGGACCATCAATGGTGGTGCAATTTTTGACTTTTCTGTTGAAACCCTTTCTCCGTGTATTTCTTTTGTCGTTCTTTTTTATCCTATATGTTTACGTGGTCTTTTTGGTCTCGCCTATGTATTCCCTAATTTAGCAGACTACATTTTTATACTGTAAAACACAGTTTTTGGGAATCCTGTGTGCCATTTTTTGGTTTTGTTTTTACGAGACTTTGTCTAAGAGTGGTGTGTGTTTTATAACGCAGGTTTCTAACTAATGTTGTACTTTTTCCTCGTTACTCTTCTAATTTTCTTCGATAATCCCGGCACATAAGGGATTGACATTAACGCAAATTTATCACATATTCTGTTTTGTATTGGACTACAGGAAATGAATTCTTCATGGTTTCGTTTTGCTACTTAGTAATTATTCTAAATATGAGGGTTACTCTTTGCTTCTGAGATCCGAGCTTTCATTTTCTTAAATTTCTTAGTTTTAGTCCATCTTTATCTGAGGCATCAAGGCTCTTTGCTCTATCAAACTTCGGAGTTGGCTTACTCCTTCTTTTGACAGATTTTTGGATGGCTTGGATTGGATAATTTAAATAATTTTCACTGTGTGTCGTGTTATCCTTTCGAAATAAACAGTTTGTCTTAAGGACATCGCCCTATCTTTTTTTTTCTTAAAAATACACACACAATCCAAAAAGGGAAGCTTGTGTTGTGTGGACTTTCCACTTCCTTTGTGGAGGCGGGATGGAAGGAGATAATACTTATTGAACTGTGATTCAAAAAAATTATTTAATTCATATATGTCTCCATGAGAAAAAAGTAACAAAGGTATCTATCCCACCATACCTCCACCAAATCTTCGGTTGTGAAAACTGAGCCTGAAGCCAAAGCTTTTTCGCCTCGCGAATGTCCTCCATAAAGATTATTTGGGCGAAAATAGGAGACAGTGGGACGAAACCCATTGCCATCCCTCATCTTGACGGGTTAAAAAATTTTTAACCCTTCTAACCTCAAAATAATATGCATTGAGTGCATAGTCTCTAAACAGTTCCATAAATTATCTGGCACGGGAAGTTTAGTTTATATCCTTTAATGTTTCGGTCTGTCTTTGAGGACATGATTTAATAAAATCTCCGAGACGTTTCTGGAACGGGTATCATTTGTAAGAATAGACTTTCGACATCCAGAAAACTTAAAAGTTTGTCAGTTTCAGTCAACTTTAGGGATTTTGACCTTCTCTACGACGAATCCCTGGTATTTTTGATGAAAGAGCTCAGTTTTTTCATACCAATGGTGCGGCCCCCCCCCCTGATGTTTGTTATTAAGATGTCCCAAGAGGGCACTTTTAGACAATTCCCTGCAAGGCGTGACATATCAACGAGAACTAAGGATGGGCCGGAGAGGGATGGGTAGGTTTGTGGATATTGGGGAAGCGCATACCATTATGGGGGATTTTTGGGTAGTGGTGGAGGTGTTAATTTAGTTTAAAATTTATGATGAAAAATTTCTTTATGATTTCTTAAGGTGTTTGCTACTTTGCGTTTCAAATGAATCGAGTCGGGTCTTTATTTAAAAACTGTTTATTTGCAGTTCAGTATTTAAAGTTTTTCCGCAATCTTTCTCTTTATACGCTACTGAGTCGCAGAAGTACGCCACAGTGAGTTTGATAGCGCGTTTGCCATTTGTCTGGCAGGTAAAATTTTGACCGTGTCCATCTTTTCCCAAGGATCTGACTCTGGACTTTTTCTCCTCTATTGTTAAATTGGCGGTTATTTGTGGGAGGAATTTTTCTAGATGGTAAAAGGACTGGCCTCGGCAAGCCGGAAGCGGTCACCCTGTTCCTCAGTGTAACTGTGAAACTAAGCCCGAACTCTATTCTAGTTGACGAAAATCCAGTTGCCTTTACCGATTTTTGTGCCTACAGATGAAGTTTTAAACACCTTTGGATAATACTGATATTTCCGCCCTTCATTCAGGATTTTCAACGAAGAGTAGATTGAAATTACGTTTTTATTATGTTGCATCCGTATTCACGTTGGGCCCTATTCCTTAGGGCAAAATCACAATTTTTTAGGCCTAAATTTTTTTCCAGTTTGGAGGATTTTCTGTTTCTTATCTGTTTCAGAAACTTTTATACATCTATTGTTCGGATGCTTTTCGAGAAATGTTGTTGAATTCTGGTACAATCAGTGTTTTTAGATTCAGTTTTTTTACACTTCCAATACTATTTTGGAGGGTA